>NC_141831.1:7666663-7676663 GCF_982586985.1 Callionymus lyra
CAAAAACTTGTAAAATGAGCTTAAAAAATGTGTAAATTACTCGTACATACAAAATAACAAACACCAATTAAACAAAACAAAGCTGAATATAAAACATAAAAAACCCCTGTATTTCGAAAAATGAGTTTGAGAATACTTTTTTTATTTCCTAACCTTTTTTTGGATTTATAATAATTATTATTATTAATCAATGAAGTATCTTTCACTCATTTTTCGTTTATTTATTAATATTATACTTGCGAAAATTATATTTTTTCGTCAATTAATTTAATCTTTTATTTTTTAATCCTTCTAGTATTGATTTAATAATGATAATATGATTCATAACAATTAGTGTGTTTTGTAATGTTATTTTTTCAGTATTTTAAAAAACAAAAACTTGTAAAATTAGCTTAAAAATGTGTAAATTACTTCTACATACGAAATAACAAAACACCAATTAAACAAAAAAAAGCTGAATATAAAACATAAAAAACCCCTGTATTTCGAAAAATGAGTAGTACTTTTTTATATTTCCTAACCTTTTTTTGGATTTATAATAATTATTATTATTAATCAATGAAGTATCTTTCACTCATTTTTCGTTTATTTATTAATATTATACTTGCGAAAATTATATTTTTTCGTCAATTAATTTAATCTTTTATTTTTTAATCCTTCTAGTATTGATTTAATAATGATAATATGATTCATAACAATTAGTGTGTTTTGTAATGTTATTTTTTCAGTATTTTAAAAAACAAAAACAAGTAAAATTAGCTTAAAAAATGTGTAAATTACTTGTACATACAGAATAACAAACACCAATTAAACAAAAAAAAAAAAAGCTGAATATAAAACATAACAAAACCCTGTATTTCGAAAACTTAGAAGTACTTTTTTTAGCCTAACCTTTTTTTGGATTTATAATAATTATTATTATTAATCAATGAAGTATCTTTCACTCATTTTTCGTTTATTTATTAATATTATACTTGCGAAAATTATATTTTTTCGTCAATTAATTTAATCTTTTTTATTTTTTAATCCTTCTAGTATTGATTTAATAATGATAATATGATTCATAACAATTAGTGTGTTTTGTAATGTTATTTTTTCAGTATTTTAAAAAACAAAAACTTGTAAAATTAGCTTAAAAAATGTGTAAATTACTTGTACATACAGAATAACAAACACCAATTAAACAAAAAAAAAAAAGCTGAATATAAAACATAACAAAACCCTGTATTTCGAAAACTTAGTAGTACTTTTTTTAGCCTAACTTTTTTTTGGATTTATAATAATTATTATTATTAATCAATGAAGTATCTTTCACTCATTTTTCGTTTATTTATTAATATTATACTTGCGAAAATTATATTTTTTCGTCAATTAATTTAATCTTTTTTATTTTTTAATCCTTCTAGTATTGATTTAATAATGATAATATGATTCATAACAATTAGTGTGTTTTGTAATGTTATTTTTTCAGTATTTTAAAAAACAAAAACTTGTAAAATTAGCTTAAAATGTGTAAATTACTTGTACATACAGAATAACAAACACCAATTAAACAAAAAAAATAAAGCTGAATATAAAACATAACAAAACCCTGTATTTCGAAAACTTAGTAGTACTTTTTTTAGCCTAACCTTTTTTTGGATTTATAATAATTATTATTATTAATCAATGAAGTATCTTTCACTCATTTTTCGTTTATTTATTAATATTATACTTGCGAAAATTATATTTTTTCGTCAATTAATTTAATCTTTTTTATTTTTTAATCCTTCTAGTATTGATTTAATAATGATAATATGATTCATAACAATTGGTGTGTTTTGTAATGTTATTTTTTCAGTATTTTAAAAAACAAAAACTTGTAAAATTAGCTTAAAAAATGTGTAAATTACTTGTACATACAGAATAACAAACACCAATTAAACAAAACAAAGCTGAATATAAAACATAAAAAAAAACCTGTATTTCGAAAAATGAGTAGTACTTTTTTGTATTTCCTAACCTTTTTTTGGATTTATAATAATTATTATTATTAATCAATGAAGTATCTTTCACTCATTTTTCGTTTATTTATTAATATTATACTTGCGAAAATTATATTTTTTCGTCAATTAATTTAATCTTTTTTATTTTCTAATCCTTCTAGTATTGATTTAATAATGATAATATGATTCATAACAATTAGTGTGTTTTGTAATGTTATTTTTTCAGTATTTTAAAAAACAAAAACTTGTAAAATTAGCTTAAAAAATGTGTAAATTACTTGTACATACAGAATAACAAACACCAATTAAACAAAAACAAAGCTGATTATAAAACATAAAAAAAAACCTGTATTTCGAAAAATGAGTAGTACTTTTTTTATTTCCTAACCTTTTTTTGGATTTATAATAATTATTATTATTAATCAATGAAGTATCTTTCACTCATTTTTCGTTTATTTATTAATATTATACTTGCGAAAATTATATTTTTTCGTCAATTAATTTAATCTTTTTTATTTTTTAATCCTTCTAGTATTGATTTAATAATGATAATATGATTCATAACAATTAGTGTGTTTTGTAATGTTATTTTTTCAGTATTTTACAAAAACAAAAACTTGTAAAATTAGCTTAAAAAATGTGTAAATTACTTGTACATACAGAATAACAAACACCAATTAAACAAAAAAAAAAGAAGCTGAATATAAAACATAACAAAACCCTGTATTTCGAAAACTTAGTAGTACTTTTTTTAGCCTAACCTTTTTTTGGATTTATAATAATTATTATTATTAATCAATGAAGTATCTTTCACTCATTTTTCGTTTATTTATTAATATTATACTTGCGAAAATTATATTTTTTCGTCAATTAATTTAATCTTTTTTATTTTTTAATCCTTCTAGTATTGATTTAATAATAATAATATGATTCATAACAATTAGTGTGTTTTGTAATGTTATTTTTTCAGTATTTTAAAAAACAAAAACTTGTAAAATTAGCTTAAAAAATGTGTAAATTACTTGTACATACAGAATAACAAACACCAATTAAACAAAAAAAAAAAAAGCTGAATATAAAACATAACAAAACCCTGTATTTCGAAAACTTAGTAGTACTTTTTTGTATTTCCTAACCTTTTTTTGGATTTATAATAATTATTATTATTAATCAATAAAGTATCTTTCACTCATTTTTCGTTTATTTATTAATATTATACTTGCGAAAATTATATTTTTTCGTCAATTAATTTAATCTTTTTTATTTTTTAATCCTTCTAGTATTGTTTTAATAATGATAATATGATTCATAACAATTGGTGTGTTTTGTAATGTTATTTTTTCAGTATTTTAAAAAACAAAAACTTGTAAAAAATGAGCTTATTCGTTAAGTACAGAAGCTTTTAAAATAAACGGGGGCGGAAAATATATTTTCTCGCTCTTGTTTCTTATCGATCAAACGGGGATTTACTGCTGATTCAGAGAAAGTTTTGGGTGGTGCAGGCGAGTCAAATATCTGCACACTCCAGTGGAAACCATCGAACATCTGTCAGCGCCGAAGATTGTGTGATTGTGTGAAAAAAACGAAAAAAAAAAAAAAAGTTCGAGGCCCGGTTCATGACTGTGAGTGAAATAAAGTCTGATCCGTTTGGTTGCACCGACTGAGGAAAAACCTCCATAATAGCCTGAATGAATCGGTGTCACAGACTCCTCCAGTGCTTCGCTCGCACACTTGGAGAAAAAAAAGGGAAAAACACTCAATTGTGAATCTAATAAATCTTTGAGGATCTTTGACTTGAGCAAACGTTCAATATCGAACAACCTTTAACTGACAGAAGACCCCCCCGGTGCTCGGACGTCCAATCCGGCTTCATTAAAGAAGCACTTTGCCCTGACAAATGATGCATTCTGGGAGCTTCAAAGAGAACGTCAATCCCTTCCATTTAAATGTTGTGTGTTAAAAAAAAGGGATGAAAACAACTTCTATTAAAACGTGCCCGAGGTTAGAGGACGAGGTGTCGAAGCATCCGGTGAAACATCAAAGTGTGAAATCACATGTTTCGTCCTCATAAAAAAACAGTCGCTGATGAAATTGCTTTCTTTAAACCTGCAGCTCCTTTTATCTCTGCCGGCTTTTAAAGAAAGAACAAAAAAATGTTCAAATCTATTTTCTCTGTCTGTGCAGGTAATGTGTTTGTGGTGAGTTTGGCGTTCGCGGACCTCGTGGTCGCCTTCTATCCTTACCCGCTGGTGCTCTACGCTCTCTTCCACGACGGCTGGTCTCTGGGAGAAACACAATGTATGGTAAGAAACGACCGTTGATCGTTCCAGCGCCTCATAGATTAGATTAGATTGACTTTTTTAATCTTACTTTATTAAAAAATTGGGTTTGCAGTTCACGGTAGACAATAGAAGGTGCAGAAAGTTTCATAAAAACAAGAACTGGAACAAAGTGCAAAGGATGACAAAGTGCAAATATAAAAAAACTAATATCAAAGAAAATAACACAAAGATTGACATAGAATAGAATCATCTTTTCACTTCACTTCTGCCTCAAACTCAGAATTCAACAATCTAATAGCACAAGGAATGAATGAGTCCCTGAGTCTATTAGTGTTGCAGATGCAGATAAATAAGATAATAATAGATAATAGATAATAAATAGATTAGTAGAACATTTATATTGAATTGTTTTAGGTATTATCTTATAATATGTTCTTGTTTATTTAGATTAGAATAGAATAGAATAGAATAGAAAATGTTTATTCATCCCCAGATTGGAACACACTTTTACAACAGCAGCACAATTGAAAATAAAGTGCAAGGAAAAAAAGAAATAATAAAAGAGATAATAAAATAAAATAAAACGATCTTAAAAATATACAAATTATGTACAATATCAGAAAATTAACACTATTAACAAAATAAAATAGAATAAAATTAAATTAAATTAAATTAAATTAAATTAAATTAAATTAAATTAAACTAAACTAAATTAAATTAAATTAAATTAAAATAAAATAAAATAAAATAAAATAAAATAAAATAAAATAAAATAAAATAAAATAAAATAAAATAAAATAAAATAAAATAAAGTAGAGTAGATTAGATACATTTTATTAATCCCTCTGGAAATCAACAATAGAACAACAATAGAAGGTATGAAAAGTTTCATAAAAAGAAGAGCAAAGTGCAAACAAAAGAACAAAGCGCAAAAGATGACAAAGTGCAAATATAAAGAACATAGATCAAAGAAAATAATAGAAAGATTAACATAGAATAGAATCATCTTTTCACTCCTGCCCCCAAACTCAGAATGATAAAGTCTAATATCACGAGGAATGAATGAGTCCTTGAGTCTATTAGTGTTGCAGATGCAGATAAAGGTCGTAAAAGTATTCATTTTTATTGAGGTAAATGTTTGGCTATTTTAGTAGAACATTTATATTGAATTGTTTTAGGTATTATCTTATAATATGTTCTTGTTTATTTAGATTAGAGTAGATTAGATACATTTTATTAATCCCTCTGGAAATCTCCTTTGGGAAATTGGGTTTCCTGTTCACAGTAGACAATAGAAGGTATGAAAAGTTTCATAAAAAGAAGAACAAAGCGCAAACAAAAGAACAAAGTCCAAAAGATGACAAATTGCAAATATAAAGAACACAGATCAAAGAAAATAATAGAAAGATTAACATAGAATAGAATCATCTTTTCACTCCTGCCCCCAAACTCAGAATGATAAAGTCTAATATCACGAGGAATGAATGAGTCCCTGAGTCTATTAGTGTTGCAGATGCAGATAAAGGTCGTAAAAGTGTTCATGTTTATTGAGGTAAATCTTCGAGTCTAAAAAGAGAATGTTTGGCTATTTTAGTAGAACATTTATAGACTTGTTTTCGCTATTATCTTATAGTATGTTCTTGTTTATTTATGTTTATTAAATGAATAAATAATTGAATAGTATACAGTATGACACTTTCATGGTATCATTTTATTTAATTGTATTTTTCTCCTCTAATTTTGTTTAATTTACCTTTGTTAGATTTTATTATTCAATTCTTTTTATCCCCAAAATTCTATTGTCCTTTCAACACTATTACGTTTTTTATTTATTTTATTTAACTATTAAAATTAAATTGACAGTTTAAGAATGCAACTCATCATTTTCGACGGTTCACAATTTATTTATTTTTTCTCTGCCAATCTATAAATGTATAATTAAAAAATAAACTTAACTGTACGTTTAAATTATTATTATTATTTTTTTATTTCTAATTTTTTCCAACAGAAAATGTGTAAATGACTTGTACATACAAAATAACAATAAACAAATTAAACAAAAATAGCAGAATATGAAACATAACAAAACCCTGTATTTCGAAAAAGGTGTAGGAAGAGTACTTTTTTTTCTACCCTTTTTTAGATTTATTATTATTATTATTATTATTATTATTATTATCATTATTATTACTATAATAATAATAATAATTATTATTATTATTATTATTATTATTATTATTATTATTATTATTATTATTATTATTATTATCATCATTATTCAATATAGTGATTTTACTGAATTGTTCTTTTATTTATTTATTTATTTTGTATTTGCCAAAATGTTTTATTGTGTTAGTAAATTGTATCTTTTTTATTTTTTATTCCTTCTAGGATTAATTTTTTAACGACAATACGACATATTTATGATAGACTTGATGACACAAAATAATACTATAAATAATAATTAAATAAATTATAACAATATATATTTCTTTTCTTATCTCACTGAAGATAAAATGGACCCATTTGAATTTAACTTTATTGATACTCACTGATACATTTCAAATACAAATCGCCAACACAAGACGTTCTGTTCTTTCTGCATCATGAAATGATCAAATTTTGTTTTGGACTGAGAAAAACAATATTTTTGATAAACCTAAAAAAAAAAAGATCACAGAGTCCGGATTAGAGGAGAGTAAAGTTAGTGGGACGCGGAGCAGGAAGTGACCAGAGAGACCGGGTCGGCCCGACTGGACCACGAAGGAGACAATAAATAAAGAACATCTGATAAGAAGAAACAGATTTGAATGTGCGACGGACTGAGACGGAGTCAGTCAGGCGAACATTTTTAGAAAGAGAAAAAAAATGAGGGGATTATAGCGAGAACAGGAAGTCTGGGAACAAACAGTGATGGTCGTAATATTGAGGTGAATAGAGAAGAAGAATCTCATGAAAGTATTACGACGCATACCTCTGCCAAGAAGCTCATTTCACGTGATTTAATCAATACAATTATTAATATTATTCAATATTTATGTGAAGGAATCAATCAGTTTGTCATATTCATGCGATATTTATTTTTTTTATACAATTTCCGTGCTCGCTCTGAGCAGCAGCAGCAGTTAGAAGCCATACAAGTTCACCAAAATTAAAATAAGTGACAAAAAACTGAAAATACACCGAGATAATTTACAAAAACATTGTGTTTATTTAGATTAGAGTAGATTAGATACATTTTATTAATCCCTCTGGAAATCTCCTTCGGGAAATTGGGTTTCCTGTCCACAGTAGACAATAGAAGGTATGAAAAGTTTCATAAAAAGAAGAGCAAAGTGCAAACAAAAGAACAAAGAGCAAACAAAAGAACAAAGTGCAAACAAAAGAACAAAGTGCAAAAGATGACAAAGTGCAAATATAAAGAACATAGATCAAAGAAAATAATAGAATCATCTTTTCACTCCTGCCCCCAAACTCAGAACGATAAAGTCTAATATCACGAGGAATGAATGAGTCCCTGAGTCTATTAGTGTTGCAGATGCAGATAAAGGTCGTCAAAGTGTTAATGTTTATTGAGGTAAATCTTCGAGTCTAAAAAGAGAATGTTTGGCTATTTTAGTAGAACATTTATAGACTTGTTTTCGCTATTATCTTATAGTATGTACTTGTTTATAATGTAAATAACTTACAAAAACATTGTGATTGCTTCAAATTGGAATTAACAAACAAGTTATTATGTTGTGTTTCATTGTGTTATTATGGTTGTTGTGTTGTTTTGCGGTAAAATAAGTGTTTTTATTTACGCTGGTATCTGCTCCGCAGACGTGTCAACATAGCTTCAGTTTATCATCATCATCATCATCGTCACTAAGATGGCGGCCGTTGAGGGTGGAAAGTGTCCATCGATCCACAATCAATTTATTGGCCACAACAATCGAGTGCGCATTGCGCACTACATTTTCGCACACTGTTCAAAGTGGACGCACTTGTGTACTCAAAATATTAAGTGCAGAAGTGCGTGATTTGGGACACACCCCATGTTCTTTAATGGGAATACCATAGCTATGTCTAAAATCGCATACTTGCGTACTTAAAGTATTTCGTATTTTTTGTTTATGAGTGCATCTCAATTCTTAGTATGCGAAATGTAGTGCTCCATACACACTAAATTGTCACTAAAACACCCACCATAACCCTACCCTAAATGGCTCCATCTTAGTGACGTTGACGTTGCAAATTAAATTTATCTTTTATATATATATATATATATATATTCATATACTTACAGGTGTATTTTCAGCAGCAGTATAAGGATGACACGTCTTCGCTGCTGATACCGGCGTAAATATCTCGCCAATATTTAGTTTCTCATATATTTCTTGATCCAAACCAAACGTGCTGCCAGCAGGTGGCGATAGTGTTCCTACAGCTGGTTGGAACCTTCCTTAAATAGTAGTAGAAGAAGAAGCTGTCGCGTCATTTCCTGTTAGTGTGTAGCAGCAGAGTTTGATTTGAGACATACTATCTGTGGAGAATTAGTTACTAGTTAAGTACGTACACTATCCTGATGCATACTAACTTCTAGTATACTAAGAGAAGTATGTTTGAGACATACTATCTGTGGAGTATTAGTTACTAGTTAGTACGTACACTATCCTGATGCATACTAACCTCTAGTGCACTAAGAGTAGTAAGTAAGTAAGTAAGTGATTTTTAATTTGTATAGCGCTTTTCCAGACCAGGGTCACAAAGCGCTTAAACAATCAAAACAATATTCAATAAAGTATATACTTTAAAGATCAAGATAAAACTGATAACACAACAGGAGTTCCAGAAAATCAAGGAAAAGCCTGAGTATAAAAGTATGTGATTTGAGACTCAGCTAATGTCCTGTTTCGGCCGATTTCTTCAGGTGATAAAAACTGATTGTGGGGAAAATTGGGACAAAACCAACATCACCTCCAAAAATTTCCATTTAGAATTTCACAGCAGAAGGATTTCAAGTGTCGTTCAATGAACCGCCGACACCGTTATTGTGGTCTCATCTCCAGGTCAGCGGCTTCCTGATGGGCATGAGCGTCATCGGCTCCATCTTCAACATCACGGGCATCGCGGTGAACAGATACTGCTACATCTGCCACTCCTTCTCCTACAGCCGGCTGTACAGCTTCCGCAACACGCTGCTGTTCGTTGCCTTAATCTGGCTGCTCACGGTGGTGGCCATCGTGCCCAACCTGTTCGTGGGCTCGCTGCGCTACGACCCGCGGGTCTACTCCTGCACCTTCGCCCAGAATGTCAGCACCTCCTACACGGTGGCCGTGGTGGTCGTTCACTTCCTGGTGCCCATCGGCGTGGTGACCTTCTGCTACCTGCGCATCTGGATCCTCGTGATTCAGGTGAGTTTGTTTTTTGTATTTGGTTTATGTTTCCACGCGGCAGGGAGTCAATGTGAGGCACGACCAGGGATGATTAGTGGAGATAAGACTGATGTCCTGCTGTGCAGCCGTGGTAGAGCTTTTTATTCTTATTAAGCCTTTAATTATCTTAGTTTTTGGACGAGAAAATGTGACAAAAATAGGAGGTTCAAGATAAGATTTTGATGTATTTTTCCCACAATGAGAAATTTTGAATAATCACAGCAATAGAAACAAAATTAGAAAGAAAAAATATATATATATATATATATATAATACTAAATAATATAAATCATAATATGATTACAATAAGAATAAT
>NC_141831.1:7981663-8129163 GCF_982586985.1 Callionymus lyra
ACCAGAGTCAAGTACTCGACAATACTACAAACATATCCTTGTTACTACAGTATCACTATATATCATCTCCTCTGTATCACCAGGTTCTTGCTAATACACACCACCACTCAATGGCCATGAAGCTAAAACGCTTCCCTCTCGTCCACCGTGGTTCTGTTGTCATGGCGCTGCAATTAACTGTAAGATCGGACAATACATAACCCCGGACCCGTCCATCAGTGTGAAGGTCAGTGATGGATGAAACAGGCTCGTGAAGGTCAGCTCCATGGATTCACCCGGACACCTCCTGCATGCAGGCTGTCATCCATGGGCGAGCTGAAGAAAATAAATGGCGTGGAATTACAATTTCTTCAACCCCCCCGAACCAGGTAAATAGGACTCTATGAAGAGCAGTCATGCTCAGCCGAGAGGCCTGAAGGACTGATGTTCTGCCAGATAATAATCGCACCAGAGAACAGATCCAGTGAAGGAGCAGGATTGTGGATTTGTTTCAAGAGCAGCGTTCAACCACAGAGCTCTGTTCTCTAAGAGCAGATAATGATGAGCAAAGTCTAGGACTTGACGGTGGGAAAAAAGAAAAAGAAAAAATCTGGAGTAGTGTTGAATTATGAAAGAGTGGCCTCCATACGCAGAAAACAACAGTGAATCTGGGCGACAACGATACATCAGGGATGGAAGGAGAGAGAGGGAGAGTAGAGTGAGTATCACCTACAGCAAGAGTACTTACTCTCAAGCAAGATACAAATACAATGTTCTACTACGATAACGATGCAAAACATATATTTACTCCTGAATATATTGAGGATTAATTATACTGTACGTTAGGCGTTTATTTTTAAGAATCTTGTGAAGGATACAACAATACAGTATGCAGTTTTACTGTAGTAACATGTATATATTTGTAGTATTGTCCAGTACTTGACTCTGGTGTTGTAGTATTTACAGACCACATGACTCTTGACGAAGTCGTAACTACTTTCATTTGTTTTCAAACCAAAATATGTCCAAACATCAGCTTTAAAAGCTGCTGGAGTCACTGTATCCTCTCATCCTCAGTCAATAACCCAGATCTCACTGGATTTCATTGTTCTTTTAGCTGCAGAAGAGAATGTATTGAGTGCTGGCCAGATGTTTAATAATCAACAAAAAAAATGAACAAACACTGGAATATTTTCATGTTAATTATAATCAAATTAAAAAGAATCAAAACATTCATTTGAATATAAAGTATAATCAAAATAAAATACCATTTGAAATTAAAAAATATATACATTTATAAAAAAAATTTAAATTAAGAAATTGATAAAGTCCTTTCTATTAAAGACACAGTGTCATGGAAAAAGGATTGCGATATATAAGTGTATATCGTGATTTTTATATTTTAGTAACAAATATATATTTGTAGTACTTGACTCTGGTGTTGCAGTATAGCTAGGAAGGACGTAATGACTGCTGCCATTTCGAGGTCAGAAGTTAATTGCAACAAAAAAAATGAAAAGAAAATCTCAGGGTCAAGTTGACCCGAAGGCCTGCAAACTAATGTGATAAAGGTATACCTTGTGTTATCTCAGGGTCACACTTTGTTTTTGGGCCTTCATGTCACTTTGACCCTGAGATCACACAAAGGTTAAATGTCCACTGTATCCTCTCGTCCTCAGTCAACACCAGAATCTTTTGGCTTTTGATAGTTCCTTTAGCTCTGCCTGGTAGTTTAATCGCAACACAAAAATGAACAAACTATGTGACTATTTGCATGATTAGACAGTATGATACATTGCTGTTGAATATTGATACAGTATCGTAAAAAACATACAGAGATATTAAAGTAAATGTAAAATGTACATAGAAGTACCTTGCATGAGCCAAACATTACACAACTAACAAGCTACATTTCTGTCAATACTTCAGATACTGTGACGCCTTGCAGTGAATAGAATTAAGTGGGTCATTTGGTAGATGCAAAAAAATAAATAAATACATAATTAAAAAACACCCCAAAAGCAGCCATTTTTGGAAAAAGGTAGCAACCCATTGGTTTTGCATTCTAACTATGAGACGACAAGGTTTTCTGGAACCAGGTAGTGTCAATAAACTTGATGTACTTCCAATTTCTAACGTCTATTCCTTTTAGTGTCCTCTTTGCAGTTGACGGGTTAATTAAGCGTCCCTGGTCTACCGTTGGCGCTCCTAGTAGGATGCCGTTTCAATCTCCGCCAGATGTTTAGCGGAAAATGATGCTAATCATAAACCATTTAGATCAGTGAGTCGTTCTTCTCCCAGACTCTCCCTCTGTTTCGTCGTCCGGCAGCACATGTGGCCATTACAGCAGCCATTCGTCACTGGCACTTTGCTTTCCGCCTCTCACGGCGTGGAGACGACAGCTTTTATAGCTTCCACCGGTCCCCGGAGGGGAGGCCCGTCCTCACACACCTCCCGCTGGAAAGAGCATTCCTACGCTGAAAAATGGCCTAATAGAGAAGGACAGGAATGGCCGGAGCCACTGCAGGTGCCTGGTGAATCTCGAGTGGAATCACAAGAGGTAATAAGATTCAATGTATAGTTTACATCGATATGCGGCGAAGCACTTTTGCTACGACACCAAAGTCCACTGGATATACACGCCGTGAATCGATGATGAGCGCTGTCCACGGCCCTCGCATACGTTTAAAAACGTGGGCTCGTGCAGACATCTTGGAATGCATGTCCCTGGCCAGGTTGCAGTCGTTTGAGACCGACCTTTTTACAGCAAGATCTATACCAGGGCTTCCAAACTCAATCACAGTAGGGGACTGAATATTTTAACCGTTTCAGTCGCGGGCAAAACAAAATGTATATTTGCTGTTACAGGAAGTAGATTGATGATACGGTCTTATCATTCTTGGGTTTCCATTAGAGGTGTAAACGTTTTTTTCTACACTGTAGTCGTGGGTTGTTGCGCTACAATACCAGTAGATGGTTCTGTCTCCATTTAATCCCATCACAGCAAAGCCCTTCCAGTAGTTATCAAAATAAAAAATGAATGAAAAAAAGAATAAAAATATGTATTCTTGTCGACCAATATTACAGATATTATAGATACAGATACGTCTCAAAATGTAATAAACTGTGTTTGTTTTAACTAATTTGGTGAACTTTAGATTTAATTTAAGTTGAATTGAAAGTTCACCTAATGAGCCTTATTTAATACTTCTGGTCACCAAAGTATTAGGCAACAAGGATTCATAGTATAACTCCGCGATACTTGATAGAGTTACTTAGCAACGCACCATAGTGCTACTCAGTGATACACCAAAGTATTACTCGGCGATACTCCCTAACGTTACTCCACGATACGGTATTACTCAGTTAGGCTCCATAGTATTACTCCATGTGGCTCCATAGTCTTACTTCACGAGGCTCTATAGTATTACTCCGCGTGGCTCCATAGTATAACTCCACGAGGCTTTATAGTATTACTCCACTAGGATTCATAGCATTACTCCACGAGGCTCCATAGTAATACTCCACGATACACCATAGTATTACTCCATTAGGCTCCGTAGCATTACTCCACTAGGCTCCATAGTATTACTCCGCGACTCTCCATAGTATTACTACATGAGGCTCCATAATATTACTCCACAGGCTCCATAGAGTTACTCCTTGATAATCCATGGTATTAAAACATGAGGCTCCATAATATTACTCCACGAGGCTCCATAGTATAACTCCGCGAGTCTCCATAGTATTACTACATGAGGCTCCATAACATTACTCCACAGGCTCCATAGAGTTACTCCATGATACTCCATAGTATTACTACATGAGGTTCCATAATATTATTCCACCGGCTCCATAGAGTTGCTCCATGATACTCCATGGTATTAATACATGAGGCTCCATAATATTACTCCACGAAGCTCCATAGTATTACTCTGCGATACTCCAAGGTATAACTCGCCGATACTCCATAATATTACTCCACGATACTCCATAATATTACTCCGCGATACTTCATAGTATTAATCTGCGATACTTCATAGTATTACGCCTCGTGGAGTAACACTCCCAAACTGGACTATATTTATTTAGTAATTTACAAACATTTTAAACCCTGTATAAGAATAATTTACACTTTAAATGCTTGAATACTGTTTTTGTACTTGTGGTATCTTTTAAAAATAGTTCATAAAAGCTTGTGATTTGTCAAAGTCTCAAAACTTTATTGACCTATTTATACCTCCTCAACTAGAATCCTGTGGTGCCTCATGGGAAAATCCACTGTCCTCCCCTGACTTAGATGCAGACACTTGCATTGCAATGAAACCATCATTCTTCTGCAGAACGAGTCATTTTGTCCTTCAATCCGGGCGTCATGTTTGGTGACATTGTGTATAAGTCTTTTGTGTAGTATTTCCTCTATGTGTCCTCTATTCTGCTGAAGAACCCTCAACAGAAATAAGCAGCTTTTAGTCTTCCCTCCTCCTTCAGTGTCTGTCAGACTGAAATAGCACCTCGCTTTCACAGCAGACAGAATAGACGCCTCTCGCTCCACAGGAATTTACAAGCCATGATTCACTAAACAGAGTCTGAGCGGATGCGTTCCGTGAACGTATAACGTTTACACTGCAGGGATTAGCATCAAATGGAGTGGAGGCTTGTGTGTCTGGTTGT
Source organism: Callionymus lyra (assembly GCF_982586985.1). Lineage (NCBI taxonomy): Eukaryota > Metazoa > Chordata > Actinopteri > Syngnathiformes > Callionymidae > Callionymus > Callionymus lyra. The sequence goes on from NC_141831.1 coordinate 7,986,317, forward strand.
TCTTCACAAATAGAATATTGACGCCCGCTTTGGTCCGTGCAGACACAATAGATCGGCTTCTTAGGCGACTTATTTTCGTCGCTTTTATCCTTATACAACTTATAGTTTGATTCCTGTCGGCACCGTAAATGTTTGGATGAGAAGTGAAGCTTTGAAGGAACTTAATACGATCAAAAATGTAACTTTTTTTTTACCGTACTCTTTATTATAGTTATTTTATGGTTTTCATTTAAATAAAGTTTTAAGTATTCTATAAAAAAAACGTTTTATTCACAATTAACGTGCAAATATTCACAGCGTTTTTGTTCATTTTTGTGTTGCAATTAAACTTCCGGCCACTAGATGGTAGCAGTCATTGAGTCGCAGCAACAAAATCTTATAATAGGATATATTCAGTTCATCATATTATTTAATACAGGCTCCTTATATACAGTATGTAAGATATATAATTTGAAACACTTACAATATTTTTGTAACTTTTTAGCGGGACACTGAATGTAAGTGACATCTTGCGATCGTTTCACTCTCTTTCGGTTGAATTGATAGAACTTAAAGACGAAATATGTTCAAACATCAGCTTTAGAAGCTCCTGTCGTCGACTGTATCTTCTCGTCCTCAGTCATCTCCCCCCCGGGAACTCATTGTTACTATAGCTGCAGAAGAAGCAACGACTGCTGCCATCTAGCAACTGGAGGTTTAATTGCAACACAAAAATTAACAAACGCTGTGAATATTTTCATTCTAAATGCATATTTAAAAACAAATTAAACTAATATTTTTTAGTTTACACACAATAAATTGAATATTGATAAACCAAAAACGACTATAAAAAGAAAATATTCCTAATTAAACATTTTTTGGAGAAAAAAAGCGAAAACGATATATAATATGATTATATAATAATATTAAATAATATGATGAAATTATCGATATATATCGATGTTCCCATTTGTCTTTCATTGAAATCCTGCAAGATCCCAGCGAAAACTGGGTACGAGAGGATACCTTTAGACTCCAAAAGCTTTTGCTTTGAAATTGTAGTTGTACATCTGTGCGTGTGTAAAATAAAATAATTGGATGGTTTCTAATTAACACGCAAATATTCACAATGTTTGTTCTTTTTTGTGTTGCAAATAAACATCTAAAAACGTACCACTAGATGGCAGCAATTATAAGACCCTCCGCGGCTTAAGTTATGAAAAGCCAAGCGATCCCGGCGACAACTGAGGACGAGAGGATACATTTGACTTTTAACAGCTTTGGCTTTGAAATCATATACTTGTAATTGTAGTTCTGTGTGCGTGTAAAATAAAAATAATTGGATGGTTTCTTATTAACACCAAAGTATTCACAACGTTTGTTCATTTTGTGTTGCAAATAAACTTAATAAGCAATAAGAAATTATAACACCCTAAGCAGCTTAAGTGATGAAAAGCCGCTAGATGACTGAGGACGAGAGGATACAGTGACTCCAGCGGCTTTTAAAGCTGATGTTTGGACATATTTTTGGTTTCAAAACAAATAAAAGGAGTTACGACTTCGTCAAGAGTCTGTAAATACTGCAACACCAGAGTCAAGTACACAAGTACATAAAAAGGAAAGGAGTGACTACTAGGATAATCGAAATAGAGCTCAAGTCAAACGTTCAAATATCCACGTTGAAAGATCTAATGATGGTTTCCTCCTCCCACTCCCTGCTCTCTGTAACACACAGTTACTCACTGCAGTATCAGGTAATCACTCCTGCCTTCATCCTCCACATAAGCATGTTTGGAGCAAATAATCCCCTTTGTTCCTCTTCCTCCTTCTCCGCACATACAGCCGGATACCATTCTAAACCCCGAAGGGAATCACAGCGGCTCTAACGGGATTCCGGGTCAGCGTGGGTGATCGTTCTTAAAAGAATCAGGAAGAAGGAAATCAGATCATCGGTTATAGAAGCTGATTATTACCTGTGGCCCCGAAATATCATCACAAGGACCTGAGAAAATTGAATCTATCTGAATTCATTATAAATATTTTATTGTCACGAAAGATGCTCAAATATTAAGATATCGAATAATAAGAAACGATGACTTGTACTTTAATAAAGCGACATCGTGCTACAGTACAAGATATTAAGGTCATTTAAATACATTTCAACAATATTGGTAAATATGAAAAAGTTTACCTCAGATATTTAGTAAATAAAATTATTTTTCCTCAGATACTTCATATAAATGAGTTTCCTGCTGCTTTTAAAAGCATGTACAAGTTTTTATCTTTACGTTTAAGCCATTTTTAAAATACTTGAAATATTAGTATATCAAGATACTTTTATATTGATATACAAATATCTTAATATACTAATATATCAATAAATGAATATCTTGAGAACTTACATGTATACCTCTTCATTTTAATATCTGGCGATGCGAATATCTCAAGATACTTCTATATCAATATGAAAAAATATCTCAATATACTTATATCTCAAGGTACTACATACAAATATCTCAAGATACAAATATCTCAATATACCAATATCTCAGTAAACGAATATCTCAATATACCAATATCTCAATATACGGATATCTCAATCTACGAATATCTCAATACACGGATATCTCAATATACGAATATCTCAATATACAGATATGTCAATATACAATTATCTCAATATACTAATATCTCAATATACAATTATATCAGTATACGTATATCTCAATATACAATTATCTCTATATACGAATATCTCAATATACAATTATATCAGTATACGTATATCTCAATATACAATTATCTCTATATACTAATATCTCAATATACAATTATATCAGTATACGTATATCTCAATATACAATTATCTCAATATACTAATATCTCAATATACAATTATATCAGTATACGTATATCTCAATATACAATTATCTCTATATACGAATATCTCAATATACAATTATCTCAATATACGAATATCTCAATATACAATTATCTCAATATACAATTATCTCAATATACTAATATCTCAATATACAATTATATCAGTATACGTATATCTCAATATACAATTATCTCTATATACGAATATCTCAATATACAATTATCTCAATATACAATTATCTCAAGATACTGATATCAGGACAAAAAAATCTACACAGAACTACAATTACAAAAACATGATTTCAAATCAAAAGCTTTTGGAGTCAAATGTATCCTCTCGTCCCCAGTTGTCGCCAGGATAAAAAAAATACTCTCTACAGTACTATTCCTGCTTCTTCAAAGGCAAAAAAAAGGAAAATTAAAAAACCATAACTGCAAAGCATAATGAAAATAAAACTGTCAATATTCTTTTTGTAAATAAAAACCATGTCATTTAAATCAATTGAAATAAAGCAACACAACATGCATTCACGTTATTCCCGGACGAGGAAAAAACCCCCAGTTTCGTGCTCGTGTTAATGGCACAAATCACTGGTGCAGAAATCAAAACCACCTACACAGTCTCGCCAGTCAATAAACGCTGCTGCAGCAAGAAACCAGGGACAAAGAGAGGAAGAAGAAGAAGAAGAAGAAGAAGAAGAAGAGGGACCTGAATATATTTGCCAAGTAATCGCTCACAACATACACCTCCTGCAATATTTTCATTAAGAGAAAACTAGACGTTGAGGGGAATAAACAAACAGGTAATTAAAGAGTGTGAAGAACGGGTGACAAGAATGATTAAAAATAGACGCAAACTGCTGCAGTCTGGGGGAGATACTGGGGTGTGTGGGGGGGGGAGGCTGGGGGGTCGAGGTGTTAATGGGCTGGAGGTTTTTAATACCATTATAGAGATAGGAGTGTGTGGGTCCACGTGGGTTCTTCTTCTCGTGGCGCCCGCATTGTTATTTGCAACACAAAAAAAAGAAAAAGCCCCTCCACCCACCATCGTGTCGCAGGGAGGGAGAGACGTTAACTCTTGCAGGGCCGCTGACGAAAAACATCCCACGGACAAAGAGACCGAAAAGAGGGAACTTTTTTTCTTTCTTTCCCCCTGGAGAGCTGGGAAAAGGTTGAGATAAAACTTCAACAGAGGATATTTTAGATTTTTTTTTTTTTTTTGTGCATGTGAGGGGGAGACCCCTGGGGGGGGCGACGGGGGAGGGAAGTCTGGGGGAGGATCATCTAGAGGTGAAGCATGTGATTTAAACACCTTTTTAATTCTAATAATAAGGTTTTTTTTCATTTAAAAGAGAAGCTTCTTTATTAAAAAAATAAAAGCATGTGGTTATCTTTCCTAGAACGGGTGAGATTCTCTCTCTCTCTCTCTCTCTCTCTTTCTCCCCCCTTCATCATCATGTGTTTTGTGTGTACACTGCGAACACGCGTGTCGGAGGCGTGACTCTCTCCGAGGGCCAGGAGCTGCAGTGGGAGGAGCCACGAACGCTCGCCACATTTTTTACCAGACAAAGACGAAAAGCTTTTTTAGAATGTCTCAGAAATGATGACGATCACGATAAGGTGTCGTTACGCACTCGTGACGACAGGAAGTGACTCTGAAATACTACTCTCTCTCTTTCCTCCTCCCTCCATCCATCGACCTCTTTCTTGACCTCCATCTCCCTCGCACTTTTGACCTTTCTTTGTCCTTGAGAAAACCCTCCGCAGTCGCATTCGTTACAGAGTGACACACATTCGCCGGGACCTGAACCACAGAGTTTGGCGTCACAGTTTTCCTGGTAGATTTTTTTTTTTTTTCGCCTCAAATTGATCCCTTGATCAGGACAGAGGTCGCGCACGAAAACCGATCGATCGTGTCTGCGTCAGAATTAAAAAAAACAACAACAGAAAAGTCTGAAGCGACGTCCTCGTGTGTTAAAAAAAGAGAATTTTAAGTTCAACACCTTTGTTTGTTGTTTTGTAAAGAACTTGAATGGAATAAAAAACAAACGCCCTCTTCTGGCTCAAGGACACGCGGATCATCAGACGTCAATCAATCAGAAGCGCAGACAGTTGAGTGTGAAAGATGCATGAAGGTGTTGGAATCTACACGGATTCTGACACGGTAGTAAAAACTATAGTCACGCAATCAACTGACTATATAAATATACACGCAGAAGTACTCTGCGACGCAGGGGGACTTTTTTTTTTACAAGATACAAAACTGTGAAAAGTATTGAAAATACTAAAGGCGTTGTTGTTTAGTTTAAAATATTTTATTGTCCCTTTAACATGCTTGCATGAACTGAAAAGTGAACCAGCGTCCTTTTTCGGCCGATAAAATAACATGGAAGCTGCTAACGGTTTTAATATTTACCACACTATTGTTGCACAAATAATACATTAGTAGCATTGCTCCGCAAGTTACTGTAGTATTACTCCGCTAATATCTGTAATATGACTTGGCAAGTCACTGTAGTTTCACTCTGCTAGTTACCCTAATATTACTTGGCAAAACACTACAGTATAGTATTACGGTGACTATTAGTCCACTGGTTACCGTAGTATTACTTGGCAAGCCACTATAGTTTTACTTGGCGAGTCACTGTAGTATTACTAGGCAAATCACCCTAGTATTACTCCACAAGTCAAGGTAGTATTATTTTGGGAGTCACCATCGTATAACACCGGAAATCACCACAATATTACTTTGCCATTCACCATAGTTTTACTTTGCAAGTCACCCTAGTATTACTCCACTATTCAATGTAGTATTACTTTGCGAGTCACCATAGTTTTACTTTGCAAGTCACCGTAGTATTACTCCACAAGTCAATGTAGTATTACTTTGCGAGTCACCATAGTTTTACTTTGCAAGTCACCCTAGTATTACTCCACAAGTCACCGTAGTATTTGTGTATCACTATAGTTTTACGTTGCAAGTCACTGTAGTATTACTTTGACAGTCTCCATGGTATTACTTTGCTTATTACTGTAGTATTGCTCCGCCATAAATAACACAAATATATATATTTTAGCCAACAAGATTCTCTTTTGCTGACTCTCTAAGCTAACACAACTCTGAGGCTGGTCGTTTCAAGGCTTCTGCGTCAACGTATCATAAGATAACAGTGGTGCCAGCCTGAGTAAAGATTAGTTGCGAAAAGTATTATTTTAATTATGGCATTTCTACGTTTGCTAATACAGCTCAGAGTCCTTCATGTGATAATGAAATGAAAAAACAATTAAGATATTTTTTATCCAAGAGGAATACATGTATCATCACTTTAGGTTAGCACTTTGGTTAGCACCTTTAGCTAGCGACACGTTAACCTATTTCAAACTAGCAAACCAGTTACATTAAATTAAAAATGGACAGAATATGTTATCAGGGGGAAAGTGTCTATTAGTTGAGTTTAATTGTACTATCTTAAGAAAATTAAATGTAAAAACGATTTATACTCTCAAATAGTTTTAAAGACACAAGCAAGGTTAGCTTATAAGCTACTTTGTATATATATAAATATATAAACATGTTGCAGAACTGATTTAACAGCAAGTTTAACTTTGTATCACAGAAAGGTTGATTCATTTGATGGTTTGCTTATAATTTTCAATTAGTAATTTTATATTTTTTTGAATAAATCACATATAAACTTTAAGCTCTGGAGTTTAGCTTCAGCGATGTGCTAGCTAGCGAACCGACATTTTTAGCAGCACTTTTCATTCTACATCGTAATAACTCAAAACTCTAATTATATTTGTTAGACATATAATGATGAAAAAGAACCTGGTGAGGCTACATCCGTTAGCTTGTTATTACCTTCGTTTTAGAATAGTTAAACATATTAAATTGATAAATAAGTAGATATTTAAAAAATAAACTTTTCTTAATTTAATTAAGAAAATATAGATATTAGCAACAATTAAAATGTTTCTAAAACTAAATTTAAGATAGCAGAAGTAAGATCATTTTAAGCTTTAAAAGTAGTTACGAAAGTTAAATCTATAATTAATTTTATTCTGAAAATACCAGGCAGGAACTTTCAGTGTAAAACAACAAAGAGCAGTTTACCTGCGTCTGTTGTCGTCACCTGTGGTCGCAGTGGATCACAGCAGGAGTTTAAATCTGAGATTGACTTGACCTCCATCCATCCATCCATCCATCATCCATCCATCATAACATCCTCCACTCACCTGCGTCTGTTCAACGCTTCCAGACAGAAACAATCGAGTTCAGATCATCTTCCTCACCCACGAGAGCTCCAGTCGACGAGCGAACACGTCCTTCCTCTGCGCGTCTCTCGCTGCTCTGAGAAGAACAGATGCTGCAGGAGGAGAGAAATGATGCTGATGCTGCGGACAGAAGCTGCTTCGCCAGCACGGACACGATGGCGCCATCTGCTGGTACAGAGCCGCATGACCGCTAAAGAGGAAAACCAAGGAAGTATCGGTTGGTTTATTAAAGTCGTTTTTATTGAATACGTCAATTCAATGACTTGTGTAATAAAAACGATTTTTTTTATTTTCTATTCATAAGATCATTTTGAAAAGGCCAAATATTTTAAAATATTGAAAATTTCTGAATATTTATTTTGACCGAAGCTCAGAACTGTCAGCGTAATGTAACTTAATGTTTAACGTAACATTATTATTATTTTTACGTTAAAGTTTTAACATATTGCCAAAATCCTTTTAACCTGTTTCCAAACACGTTACAAAGTTTTTCCAAACACATTTTAAAGTATTTCCAAAACAAGTAATAAAGTATTTCCTAACAAGTTTTAACGTATCTCCAAACACGTTATAAAGTATTTCAAAACACGTTTTAAAGTATTTCCAAACACGTTTTAAAGTATTTCCAAAACAAGTAATAAAGTATTTCCTAACACGTTTTAAAGTATTTCCAACACGTTTTAAAGTATTTCCAAAACAACTAATAAAGTATTTCCTAACAAGTTTTAAAGTATCTCCAAACACGTTATATAGTATTTCAAAACACGTTTTAAAGTATTTCCAAACACATTTTAAAGTATTTCCAAAACAAGTAATAAAGTATTTCCTAACACGTTTTAAAGTATTTCCAAACACGTTTTAAAGTATTTCCAAAACAAGTAATAAAGTATTTCCTAACACGTTTTAAAGTATTTCCAAACACGTTTTGAATTATTTCCAAAACAAGTAATAAAGTATTTCCTAACACGTTTTAAAGTATTTCCAAACACGTTTTAAAGTATTTCCAAAACAAGTAATATAGTATTTCCTAACACGTTTTAAAGTATTTCCAAACACGTTTTGAAGTATTTCCAAAACAAGTAATAAAGTATTTCCTAACAAGTTTTAACGTATCTCCAAACACGTTATAAAGAATTTCAAAACACGTTTTAAAGTATTTCCAAACACGTTTTAAAGTATTTCCAAAACAAGTAATAAAGTATTTCCTAACACGTTTTAAAGTATTTCCAAACACGTTTTGAAGTATTTCCAAAACAAGTGATAAAGCATTTCCTAACACGTTTTAAAGTATTTCTAACACGTTTTAAAGTATTTCCAAAACAAGTAATAAAGTATTTCCAAACACGTTTTAAAGTATTTTCTATACACGTTTTGAAGTATTTACAAACACATTTTAAACTATTTCCAAACAAGTTATAAACTATTTCTAAACAAGTTATAAAGTATTTCCAAAACAAGTTTTAAAGTATTTCCAAACACGTTTTAAAGTATCTCCAAACACGTTATAAAGTATTTCCAAACACGTTTTAAAGTATCTCCAAACACGTTATAAAGTATTTCCAAACATGTTTTAAAGTATCTCCAAACACGTTATAAAGTATTTCCAAACACGTTTTAAAGTATTTCCAAACAAAATAATGAATTCAATTATTAAATATAAACGAATTCAACCTTTCAATTGACATATTTAAATTAAATTGATCAGAAAATAAACAAATAAATACTTTAAAAACGACATTTGCATATACAAACCTGTTCTGAAAAGAAAAAGTCATTTATAAAAAAAAAAGACAATTGAAAAACGGTAGATCCCCAAGACCTCATGACACGGTGGCGCCATCTGCTGGTAGGAAGCGGCATGATTGCTTAGGAGGAACATTAAATAGGAAAATTACAGATTTTCAGCAACATCAGAATATTACATAGATTTTTACATTTCAAATGTTAAAAAGTGTAACTTTTAATTGAAATGCTGCGTACTTTCAAAAGCATCGCATTAAAAAATAATAACTGTATTCAAAGATTTCGATTTTAAAGATTAAAAAAAAACTTTAATTGAAAAACCTGTATTAGTGAAAAATATAAACATTTTCTAAATGTTAAAATTACTGAATGGAAACAAATTCTACTTTTTAACATTTTAATTATTGAATTCAATTATCAATTATTTACGAATTTAACCGATTAATAAAAATGAAATTAATTAAATCAATCATTAAAAAAAAAGCAGCCAACGCCTAAAGAAATATGTATATACAGTATATAAAAAAATAAACACCATTTTAACAAGAAAAAAAATAAAAAAGTTTCAACGTTCATACAGTTCAATGTTCTGATGACACTGATATACTTTCATAGAAGAAGATACTGAGGTTATCGGGTCAGACATGAGGATTATAGGATAGAGTCGGATTTCAGTTGATTGACAGGATAAATGAGGACATTTCTAACCATCAAGTTGGTCTTGTCACTTACTTACAAACCTCCTAAAATAACAAAAACAACAACAACTTAAAAAGTTACAAGTTTCAACGACAGTAAATCCCAGAAATGTAACAACACATTTATTTCTCTTCAACAACGTCGACATCATTTCACACACATTTGAAGCATTTTATAAAAAGTCGGGTCGAAACACAAGACGTCAATATTTCCGGAGGGAAGATCTGGAGCGACATGAAGCCACTGATAACACATGGAGATCTGATCCTGGATCTGATCCTGGATCGAGATTAGACCATTGACTTGTTAGAACTCGGGAGGATTCTGTGGAACTGTCGTTGATGTTCAGTGAAGGATCACGAGTGAGGACGTCGTGTTGGATGTAAGCTGAGCCAAAAGGCAAACATCTTCTTTAGGATAGTAGATTAAAGCCGTGGTCCTGGATCCCCTTAATCTTGTATCGATTAGTTCTGTCTTGACACCAGAGCTCGTGGTTTTAGACGCTTGTATCGATCCAGTTTCCTAACGACTGAAATAACTCCAGGATAAAACTAAGGAAACTGGACAAGCAAGACGTCACTGAAGAGGGGGTGGGGGGGGGGGGGATTAATGATTCTCATTAATCCAATCGTGGATGGATGTGAAGGTTCAGTTGTGCAGACATTTTTAAAAAACAACAACTTTTAAACACGATTATAAGGCATTTAAACAAACGATACATTTACAAATAACTTACAGCCCAACAGTTATTTACACGCACGGCAACTTGAGAACCCGGTCGGTCTTGAAGACACGTCGTATCGAATTTTTATTTCTTCCAAAACATGACCCGGCAGACGAACCGCGATGTCACGGTGACCCACTGTCAATGTGCAAGTGACGACAGCGGCAGGAAAACTATTTTTTAAAATTAGAGTTTGGCCTTCCTTGCTAGTTTCCACGACGACGAGCGGGAAACGTAATCCTCTGAGGTGAGGCATGAAAGATGGTCCGCGGTGACAGGTTCCTTTCTAATTCTGGGGCCCCCTGTCAGGTGGACTCCTGGAGGAGGTCCAGATCGTAGGAGACACAGATCTCCTCGTCCAAAAAACAAGAAAGAGGGACGATTTGACGTCGAACTAAATCCGATTAAATCTGAATTATTATTTACAGAAACGGTCGATTTACGTTATAAAATTCTCCTAATAACGACAAGAACGCTACACTTAGCGGCCATTTTTTTTGTGCGACACAACCGCAGCAAACCAGGAGCCTCGTGTACAAAGAAGTTCGTGGATTCTCTACTAGAAACGGCCGTACGCTCAAATCCAGAAAATGGTGCAAAAATATTCAGCACTTTTTCATTTGTTCATCCCAATCCATGTGGAATTAATCACTGACTTGTTCGTCCCTTTCCACGCCCTCATTTACATATTTAAATCATATTTAAATTGAACCAGAGTCGTGTGTTGTTTTTAGCTCCACGATCAGAAAAAAACAAATGAAAAGGTGCAAAACTAATAGACTCAGGGACTCATTCATTCCTCGGGCTATTAAATTGTACAATCCTGAGTTCGGGGGCAGGAGTGGAGTAAAAGTATCATGATGTTCTGTTATATGTTAGTCTTTTTATCCTTTGTCTTTGTTGTTTTTCTTTGAACTATGTTCTTTATCTTTAGACTTAGATTGTATCATCTTGTTCTTTCTCTTCATTTCTCTTTGTTCTTATTTTATTTTGATTTATTTTTTATGAAAAATTGCTGTATTTTCTGTGGCTATTGGAAAAAAACAATTTCCCGCAAGAGACCTCCTGAGGGATCAATAAAGTTCTACCTTACCTTACCTTACAGAGACAATCAGAGGCTTATTTGAAACATTTTAAAATGGAGTTTAACGAGAATAAAACTCTAAATCAGTAACTTAAAGCACTGAGTTGTGATGACGTTGTGAAGACGGTCTGATCGTCTGAGCTTCATTCTTCTTACATTTATTAAATAAAAGTTTACAAATGAACAAAAGATGTGACGTGCTTTCATTCTGCAGCTTCACTTGAATTAAACGTGATGTTGTTCCTCAAGAACGTCTGTGACTCTCGTCAAGACCTGAAGCATCATCTGATCATTTTGTTCGTTATATTATAAAAACAAGCTCATAATTCCTTTACATTTTTTCTGAATAGCCTGAAATCACAGATTAAAATATTCAGTAGAAAACGATCAATGTTGTTTTAATTAATTAAATAAGTTTGTGAATAATTTAATATACACTTGTGTAACTAAAAACACGTGTGTGTGTGTTCATTTGTGATCAATATTGATGTTAATGTAACTTATGTTTACATCTCAACGTAGTAAATAAGGTCGTACAACACCAAGAACGTGTGGGAAATTCCGACCTTTTATTTTTATTATTAATAAACAAGAATTTTGATGTGGAAAAGTACGTACGCCCCTTTTTTTGTGCGTACTACTTCTTAGTACATGAGGCCCCTGCTTGTTTAATGTGTTTTATATAAAATATTCTTTTGTGGGTCAGTTGTGCGACGCTATTAAAGCAGCTTATTAAAGCATGACATTTTTATAGAATTCTGTTTAATTTTTGGGGGTTTTTTTGTACACAAAGATACACACTTTTGTGTGTACTTCATGATTATATTATTTATATTTATAATATATATAAAAATAGACGAATCGGTCCGTCAATATATTCTGGTACAAACTAGTAAAGCAGATGACAAGAAAAGGAGTTTTAAAGCCAAACTTTTCATCTGTTTTTTTTTGGTAAAAAAAAAGAAGTTTTGGACTCAAGAAAAATTGTGGGAATACTGGAGATTGGCTGAGTTCTCAGAGGAGGACTGTCACTTCAACACTATATACACAAGAGACCGTCACAGACCCACGATTCCTTCGTCCTCCAGCGTCTTCCAAGACCAGGACAGAAGAAACCAAATGTTCTCTCTGAACGTTCCACAAAGAGTGAAGGGCGTCAATCAAAAACCCATGGAGGTCCTGACGGGTCCGAAAAGAGAATGGATCCGCTCGGGGAGGGATCCACGTCCTACAAGTCCCCGTCGTCGTCCTCTCCGGCGTCCAGGCCGCGGTTGAGAAAAGCCTCCTTCTCCGGCGTCCTGTCCTCGGAGTCTCGGTCGTTCCTGAAGTCGTTCATCTCCGTGTCCGGCGAGGACCGGGTCAGGGTGGCCTCCACGCTGTGGTGGATGCCGTAGCCGAAGTAGATGACGAAACCTGGAGGGACACGAGGGGGAGGTTAAAGGTCGAGTCGAGTTTGTTTTATGTCGATCCTACCGATGGCCATCCAGATGGCGAACCGGATCCACGTCCCTCGGTCCAGCTGCATCATGAGGTAGACGTTGATAAACATGCTGACCACGGGAATGAAGGGAAGAAGTGGAACCTGAAGAAGGGGGTGAAGGTAGAGTGACGGAGGGAAGGAGGTTTTTTGAGACGTTTGAGATCTGGAGTCAAACCTTGAAGGAGAGCTTGGTTTTGCTCTCGGGCTGCCTCCAGATGATGAAGACCAGGAAGAGGGAGACCAGGAAGATGAGCCCGAGGCAGACCAGACTCCAGTGGGCGAAGCCTCCGTGGACGGCCATAACGCTGAAGGCCAGAACCAACAGGCCTAAAGGAGAACCACCAGGAACGGGTTGAGAATTCAGAATCGAATGATTGTCATTTGAATATATTTATGTCCTTTTTAATATGATTTTTTTCCATTAAAAATGTCTTTAAAGCGTAGTTTCGTTTATAATTGATTGAAATATGACAAAAAGATGAAAAGAACTGAAGGATTTATACCATAGAAAAAATAGTTAACATTGAAAACCTATTTAAAAACATAATATAGATGGATTGTAAAAAACTTTATTGATCCCTCTAGGAAAACAAAAAACACTAACAAGAGTATCTCGTCAGTCAGTTTAGTATAAGAATAAGAAATACAGCAAAATACAAATAGAACAAAAATGGATGAATGATGTTATTTCCATCTTCTTGTCAATAAAACAATAAATAAACGAGAAAAAAGAGAACATTTATATATAGTAAGTAATTTGTATTTGTATAGCGCTTTTCCAGACCAGGGTCACAAAGCGCTTAAACAATCAAAACAATATTCAATAAAGTATATACTTTAAAATCCAGAAAATCATATATATATATATATAAACATATATATATATATGATTTTCTGGAACTCCTGTATTGTTCTTAGTGTTATCTTGACCTTTAAAGTATATACTTTATTGAATATTGTTTTGATTGTTTAATATATATATATATATATACACACATTTATATTTAAATAAATACATTGAACCATTTCATAATTATCTACAGTATATCATGTTTGAGCACAGTTATTTGGAAATTAACTTGGGGAAATATCAGGGGGAAAAAATAAACAAATACATATTTTAATTTTAAATATTTCAGATTATATTTCAGTATATTTGTAATAATTTATAAACATTGTATTTTAACTTAATTACAAATGTATAAATGTTAAAACAAATGTGTTATCTTTTTAAAAAAAAAAACCCAAAGATTTTAGTTCAATAAATACATTTAAAAAAAAGTGTAAAATCTCTATCAGTGACCATGAAAGGTTTGATTTATTAGGATTAAAAAAAAAAAAAAAAGATAATATGGATCATGTTTTATCAAAATTCCCAAAAAATGTGCATTTCTAACTTTTCCATTTTTCCCGATATCTTTCAAATGTTTGCTATAATCAGCCAATCATGTTGCATAAAGTCACCCAAACAGGAAGTGGATAGAATTGATGTTGCTTATTTAAAAGAAGTAAAAAATGAATTTACTTTCCTCACTTGTGTGTTTTTTGAAACCAAGACCAATACATTTCAATCTCTTAACTTGAATTATCTTAACTTTGTTGAAGGAAAGAAGAGTTATCTTTGGCTTTGCATCAGGAAGCAGCCAAGTAACATCCCAGCGGGGCAACAAAATCTGCATTTTCCTTCCAGTAAGTGTCGACGAACGCACCCAGAACCGAAGTGCAGACGTTGACGGTGGATCCCGACAGCGTCGACGGCTCGTGGTTGTCGGGGAAGAAGACGGTGTTGAAGCTCCAGCGCTCCTCCACGCCGGGCAGGATCCCCATGCTGGGCACGCTGATGCCGTCCATCAGGTCCATGTCCTCCTGGGTGTTGGCGATCCCGTACACCTGGCTGCCTTGTTCAGGCTGGTATCTGTGGAGCGAAAACACGCTCAAACACCAGAGTCTCGACGAGAGTTCGGGTCGACTCACCTCAGCACCAGAACACACGCCGCCACCAGGGTGTAGGCCAGGAGGGTTCCTATGGACATCAGGTCCACCAGGTCCTTCAGCTCAAACAGAAACGCCATGACGGCTGAGAAAACAAAGACAAAAATCAAACGACTACATACATTTAAACCTTATAACACAAGTTCTTTACAACGAGTCTGGTGCTGCTCCAGGTTTCTGCCTCTGAAAATGATTTTTTTCGTTGCTACTGTCGCTCACTCTTATTCGCTGAGATTGGGATTTGAACTTTGTTCTGATTTGACACTTTAGGGGTCGTCATTTATACAATGACTGTCGTGAGGGGCCGTCAAGCAAAAGATGTAGAAACACCTGAATATAACATAAACTAAAAAAAAAGTTACAAAAACAAATCTTGAAAAAAAATCCAAGAAAAATTGTCTGAAATGTACATTTTATTGTATTTTATATAATGTGAATATTTATTAAAAACAAATCAATATAATCTTTTTTGATGGTCAATAAATACAATGTTGTATTAAATACAAATAAAAAGAGAAGTGGACACAAGTTATATTTTGGAGTTGCATAGGAAATGAATAATACAAACAAAATACATAGTATTTGTAAATAATTGTATATTATATCAATAAAATATAAACTTAAATTCCATTTTATTTAGACTATTTCATTTCAAATATATGATGTATTGTAGGTTAAGGAACGCTCATGCTGAGCTCAAGTTTAATTTGACTTTTAATGATATAATTATTATTTTGTATCCTTTGTCTTTGTTGTTTTTCTTTGATCCATGTTCTTTGTCTTTATCTTTAGACTTAGATTGTGTAATTGTGTTCTTTCTCTTTATTTCTGTTGTTCTTATTTTATTTTGATTTTGGCTATTGGAAAAAAAGAAAGTTTTTACCTTACCTTACCTAAAAATCAAAATTTATTGTATAGAGGAAATAAATGTGTGGTGGAAATAAGATGCTTGGAAGACACTTTACTGTTAAAAAAACATTTTAAAATACAAAGTACATGTTTAAATAAATAAATAAAATAATTAGTTTTACATGATTTACCATGAGTTTAAATATATAAGCTAAATAGCTTTAAATAAAGCTATTTGATTTATTTATAAAAAATAAAAAAAATTCATCCAAATACATTATTTTATTGTGTAATAATTCATTTAAAATACAGTTAATTTAGAATCAAATAATTAAAAATAAAGAAAATCACCAAATAACCACCGAAATAAAAAAATAGAGTAAAATACAGTCAATTGTCTGAAATTATTATCTTATTGTATTTTATATAATGTAAAGGTTTGTATTTATAATAACAAAAACAAAATAATATAATGTTTTTGAAGGTCATAAATACAAATATGAAAGTAACAGAGGACCAATTTCTTTAGCGTTGAATTGTAATTTAATAATCAAATAAATGCAACGTATTTACAAATAATTGTCTAGATATATATATATGTATTCACACAAAATAAAACAATTCGTTTTTGCATGATTTACCATGAGTTTATATAAGCTAAATAGCTTTTAACTCAACTATTTGATTTATTTTAAAAACATGCTGTGACGTCATAAAATTAATCTAATTACACTATTATATTGTGTAATTATTCATATTAAAAACATTTAATTTAGATTTATGATACAAAATACTGTAGTTTTAAAAGATATTCCCCCAGAAACAGACAAATAATAGAAATAAAAGAGGAAAATAAATCCTTAAAACAAAGATCTTCAATGAGTTAAATGTTATATTTGTCATCAGAAACACTTGATTTCTCTTAAATAATGAAGTCTCACCCGACATGACTCCGGCACAGATGGTGGACGTGATCGGCGACTTCCTCTCGCTGACTCTGGACAGGAAGGAGAAGAGAAGTCCGTCCCGAGCCATGGCGAAGATGATCCGGGGCAGAGGGAACATGGAGCCCAGAAGACTGGAAAAATAAAAGAACAAGATTGAAATGATGAATGGAAGACTTGGAGAGAAAGAGAAGAACTGTTGTTTATTATTGACATTTTATCTGGTTTGGAATGTTAAGCAGTTGAATTATTCTCCTCGGTAACAAAAGCTTCCTCACATGTTCACACTATGACTCAGACGGAGACAAAATTGAAGTAGAAAAACATCAGAATCAAGTGATAAATGAATCATTACAAAACTAGAAAATGTGCATTTCCAGAAGAAAATGAATTGTGAATGTTGAATCTGTAAAGTGAAATGCTTGAAAGTGGTATTATATTATATATTATATTAGTATTCAAAGTAAAAATGTGTGAAAACGGATCAAATGATGGTATAAAGGCAAAAAAAAATATGTGAAAACGTTTGAATAAAGTGAAAAAGGTTGCGAAGAAGAAAAAAGAAGAAAAGGAAGAAGAAGAAAAAATTAGAATTTGTAGTAGAAGAAGAAGTAGTACTGGAAGTAGAAGAGGTATAAGAAGTAGTAGAAGTAGAATAAGAATGAGCAGTAGAAGTAGTGGGAGTAGAAGAAGTAGTGGAAGTAAACGTTGTAGTAGAAGTAGAATAATTAGTAGTATAATTAGAAGTAGTCTTAAAATTAGAAGAAGTAGTAGTGGGAGTAGAAGAGGTATTAGAAGTAGAAGTGGCAGTAGAATGAGAAGAGTATAATAAGTATAATAATTAGTAGTATAATTACAAGTAGTCATAGAATTAGTAGTAGAAGTAGAATAAGAAGTAGTGGGAGTAGAAAAGGTATTAGTAGTAGAAGTAGTATAATAATAAGCAGTAGAAGTAGTGTGAATAGAAGAAGTAGTAGAAGTAGAAGTAGTAGTAGAAGTAGAATAAGTAGAATTATTAGTAGTATAATTAGGAGTAGTCGTAGAATTATGAGTAGAAGTAGAAGAATTAGTAGTAGCAGTAGAAGAAGTAGTAGTGGGAGTAGAAGGAAGAAGAATAAGAAGTACAAGTACAAGTATAATTAGTAAAATCAGTAGTTCGATTACTAGTAGAATTAGTAGTAAAAGTATAAGTGGAATTAGTATTAAAAGTAGAATTAGTATTGAAGTAGTAGTATTAGTAGTAGTCAGTAGACAAAAGTGTTTATAAAGTAAAATGAAGTTTCTAGGTGTGAGTACATAAAAGTACCTGAAGGTCAAAGTGGAAGGAGTTGAAACATGAGTTGAATATTTTTATCATTCAAGTGAATGAGGGGAAAAAAAGGGTAGAAAAAGAGGAATATAAGAAAGAGTTGAAGAGATAAAAGAAAGATAGAACATGGCCCGCATTTGGGAACGAGCAGAATTGATAAAAGTTTGAATGGTTTAAATCAGATAAAATGTGTAGGAGGAGACGTGGAACAAAGTTTAGGTCAGTAGATGAAAAACTGGATCTCAATAGTGTGATGACACAACGATGCCTTCAGCATTCACACAACGATGCCTCCAGCATTCACACAATGATGCCTTCAGCATTCACACAATGATGCCTTCAGCATTCACATAACGATGCCTCCAGCATTCACACAACGATGCCTCCAGCATTCACACAACGATGCCTTCAGCATTCACACAATGATGCCTTCAGCATTCACACAACGATGCTTTCAGCATTCACACAACGATGCCTCCAGCATTCACACAACGATGCCTCCAGCATTCACACAACGATGCCTTCAGCATTCACACAACGATGCCTTCAGCATTCACACAACGATGCCTTCAGCATTCACACAACGATGCCTCCAGCATTCACACAACGATGCCTCCAGCATGCACACGACGATGCCTCCAGCATTCACACGACGATGCCTCCAGCATTCACACGACGATGCCTTCAGCATTCACACGACGATGCCTTCAGCATTCACACGACGATGCCTTCAGCATTCACACGACGATGCCTTCAGCATTCACACGACGATGCCTTCAGCATTCACACGACGATGCCTTCAGCATTCACACAACGGCCTCCAGCATTCACACGACGATGCCTCCAGCATTCACACGACGATGCCTCCAGCATTCACACGATGATGCCTCCAGCATTCACACGACGATGCCTTCAGCATTCACACGACGATGCCTTCAGCATTCACACGACGATGCCTTCAGCATTCACACGACGATGCCTCCAGCATTCACACGACGATGCCTCCAGCATTCACACGACGATGCCTTCAGCATTCACACAACGATGCCTTCAGCATTCACACGACGATGCCTTCAGCATTCACACGACGATGCCTCCAGCATTCACACGACGATGCCTTCAGCATTCACACGATGATGCCTTCAGCATTCACACGACGATGCCTTCAGCATTCACACGACGATGCCTTCAGCATTCATACGACGATGCCTTCAGCATTCACACGACGATGCCTTCAGCATTCACACGACGATGCCTTCAGCATTCACACGACGATGCCTTCAGCATTCACACAACGATGCCTTCAGCATTCACACAACAATGCCTCCAGCATTCACACAACGATGCCTTCAGCATTCACACAACGATGCCTCCAGCATTCACACAACGATGCCTTCAGCATTCACACAACGATGCCTTCAGCATTCACACGACGATGCCTTCAGCATTCACACAACAATGCCTTCAGCATTCACACAACGATACCTTCAGCATTCACACAACGATGCCTTCAGCATTCACACAACGATGCCTTCAGCATTCACACGACGACGCCTTCAGCATTCACACAACGATGCCTCCAGCATTCACACAACGATGCCTTCAGCATTCACACAATGATGCCTTCAGCATTCACACAACGATGCCTTCAGCATTCACACAACGATGCCTTCAGCATTCACACGACGAAGTCTAAACCTGGTCATGATCTTGTCATGTCCTCACAAACCACAGCAGGCGTTAGTAGCAGCAGCAGGACATCCAGGAAGAAAAGACCAGGAAGAGAGAATCCGTGAAACGAAAACTTTGAATTAAGCATCGTTTGTGTATCTTTGCAGCATCTTAGCGACGACAAAAAAAGACGTTTGTGTGTCTCACCTGGTGGACAGAGCGCACAGCGAGCCCACGGCCACGGCGTACTTGGCGCCGCCCCAGCCCACGTAGTTGAAGGCCACGGGCAGCGGACTGTTGGGGTCCAGCAGGTAGTACGGCATCATCATGGTGAGCGCCGCCGACACGCCGAAGTACGCCACGAAACAGATGAGCAGCGACGCCACGATCCCGATGGGGATGGCCCTCTGGGGGTTCTTCACTTCTTCACCTGGTGGGAAAATGTCAAACAAGAGTTTGATTTACGGCTCGAGATACTCGTTTTATGACTGTATTTATACTTCAATAAGTACTTTTATGTAACACACGAGTGTTTAACGTTAGGAAGTACTATTGAAGAAAATTGAATGGAATTCTTTTTATTAAAATGTTTTTTTAAGCATTGAATCAATTTTTTAATAATTTAAATAACAAAAGTTGATTTTTTTTTTTGTTCAGAATGAACTTTTCTTTTATATTTTTATTCGAATTCCAATAATTTAAAATACACATTTTCTAAATTAAATATTTCATAACGTGAAGATAAATTGATTTTGGAAGAATTTGACATTTCAAAAGTTGAGAGTCATGTGGTCTGTAAATTCTGCAACACCAGAGTCATGTACTCGACAATACAACAAATATATACTTGTTACAACCATATCACTATCGTATCGTTGCCACTGTATCGTGATACTGTATCGCCAGATTCTAGATACTCTACATCTATATAAGACAAAATCTCTGGGGAAAATAAATTTAGGTCCAGGAAAATGCTTTAAGATCCAGGTTAAGAAACTCTAAACGCTATAAATTAAAATATTCTAGCAATGACTGAGGACGAGAGGATACAGTGACTCCAACAGCTTTTAAAGCTGATGTTTGGACATATTTTGGTTTGAAAACAAATGAAAGCAGTTACAACTTCGTCAAGAGTCATGTGGTCTGTAAATACTACAACACCAGAGTCAAGTACTGGACAATACTACAAATACATCCTTGTTCCTATAGTATTGCAATATATCGTATTGTTGCCACTGTATCATTAACTAGCACATATGCATAACTAATTACCTTTCAGAACAACAACAATTAAATCTATAAATACTGCAGTGTGATTTAAAAATAAAATAAAATATCATTAAAATTTCATTTTTTAGCTTATTTTTGAGAGAAATGAAAAAAATTCAAAATAAACGTGGGAATACATAAGACGAATACACATATATGGAATTTTATTTCAGTATAATTTTCCTAAATACATAAATAATATCATTAAAGGAATTTGGTGTTAGTTCAAAAACATTGATCTTAATTAAAGCTTGAACTTAATGTATAAATGTTTTACTGTTTAAATAAATAATGATTAAAAAACAACTTAAAAAGTGGATTCAAGTCAAGAAAATACATTTAATTACATTAAAAATTGTAATAAAACATCTTTAAATAATAATCAATTTCATTTGTTTATCTCAGAAACACTAAAAACTATGTTTTAAAAATGTAAAAACAAAACATTTAAGAGAGTTAACGGTTAAAAAACAATGTTTGTCTTTAATGCAATTCTCAAGTCTCCATAAGTGACACGAGGTGTCGACAGCTCGTCCACATGTGTTCATCACGTCTTCGCCAAGATTCCGTCGAAACATGATTTTTCTCGAACAAGGAGCTCTTTTTTCTGCACTCGTTACGCAACCATGTGCTCACACTTGAGCGTGACTTTTACAGGGTCTGTGACTAAAAACTCCTGGTCAGGTCAGTTCAACTGACAAAAAGGTCAACGACCCCACAGACGTGTTCAGGGGTCAAGAGCCCGAGCGGGTCGAGTCGGTCACGAAAGCTTGGAGCGTTAAATAAAATAGATTTAAAAAAAAAAAAAGTTCAATCTTCTCAGCCTCCCTCACGCCGTCGAGAACATGTACCAGAATCTGGGCCGAGCACATTCGCCGTCCCTGCCCCGCTTATGTAACTGCTCCCGAATGTTTAGACAGGCCCGGGAATTGAACCCAACTTAGGATCCGATTTCAGCGACCCCTCCCCCCCCCTCCGACTCAAGCATGAGGAGCTGGAAGTACGAACCGGTGGTGGCGATGCAGTCGAAGCCCACGAAGGCGTAGAAACACGTGGCGGCGCCGGAGAGCACGCCGGAGAATCCAAAAGGCATGAAGCCGCCCTGACCCAAGCTCTCCGGGTCCGGGAGAACCTCGGTCAGGCTGAGAAGAAGACAAGAAGAATCAGAGAACGTATATAAAAAATAGTTTTTAAAAACACGACTCACTTGGCGCTGGAGTTGCCGGTGTGGTTGACCCGAAGGACCTCCTCGGGGTCGATCTGCCAGTTCTTCAAGGTTCCCTTGACCAGGCCGGAGATGACCATGAACAGCAGCACCAGCACGTTGACGCAGGTGAAGACTTTGTTCACCATCGCAGACTCTTTCACGCCGAAGGCCAGGAGACCTGATGGATCGAACACGATGTTGGGATGAATTAAATACTCACAGTGAAACTCTGAAACAGAGTATATATTTGAATTTATTGTACTGCATGTTACAGGAGTGAGAACAAATATAAATACACTCATATATATATAGATATATTCACTAATATATCTATATCTATTAGTGAATATATCTATATATATTAGTGTATTAGTATTTTTTTCCACACTACTTTATCAATATTAAACAGCACTGTATTATTTATTTATTTTTTTCTATATTCGAATTCCAAATATTTTAAAAACACATTTTCTAAATTAAATATTTCAAAACCTGAAGATGTTTAAATTCAATATATTTGATTTGGGAAGAATTTGACATTTCAAAGGTTGAGAGTCATGTGGTCTGTAAATACTACAACACCAGAGGCAAGTACTGGACAATACTACACATATATACTTGTTACTACAGTATCATGATATATCGTATCATTGCCACTGTATCGCCAGATTCTAGATACTCTACATCCATATAAGACAAAATCTCTCTGGAGAAAATAAATTTAGGTCCAGAAAAATGCTTAGTATTTTTTTCCACACTACTTTATCAATATTAAACAGCACTGTATTATTTATTTATTTTTTTCAATATTATATATATTTATTTAAAATCATTACATACATTTCAATACATTGTAAACATGTATAAAATATATTTGAAAGTTTTATTTTATACATATATAGTTTTATATAGTATATATATATTATATATTAGTTTTACATCTATATATCTATAACACAAACTATATTATATATAGTTTTTATATTCAACAGCATGTATCAAATTTACATTTTTAATCATATTAAATATTTTATCGCAGTAATTTTATGGTTTATATATTTATTTTATAAGTGTGTCCAAAATGAATTACATTCAAACATATTTTATTTGCATTATTTTTTTGAATACATTTAGAAATCAAATATTCACAGCATTTGCTCAATTTTGTGTCAAAAGGATCAATGAAAACCTGAGAGATGACTGAGGACGAGAGGATACAGTGACTCCAGCAGCTTTTAAATCTGATGTTTTGACATATTTTGGTTTGAAAACAAATGAAAGCAGTTACGACTTCGTCAAGAGTCATGTGGTCTGTAAATACTACAACACCAGAGTTAAGTACTGGACAATACTACAAATATATACTTGTTACTACAGTATTGCAATATATCATATTGTTGCCTCTGTATTGTAACAAGCTAGACCAAAACACAACCCTACTATGTCACTATTGCATAAAAAAAAGATTTTTCAAAAACTTTATATCAAAATGTTTATATTAATTAGAAAAAAAACGTTTTTAAACACTAAGTGAAGGAAATACTAGTAAATAACGATGCAAGTGTTTAACATAAGAGATGAGTTATGTCAACACAAACTGATGGACAGTTACTCGAATGAAGGTAAAATTGAAAAACTTATTTATAGAATAAACTCACAGCATGTTTGTGCTTTCAGTTATCATGTCATATAATTTGAATTACTCATAAGTCTGTTCATACAACTTTATTTATTTTAAGTTAAATCATACCTGTGAGGATGAAGATGATGAGAACCGCGAACATGTCCGGATACTCGGCTAAAACTCCCGGTGCCTTCATGGACATGTTTTCTCTGCAGAACATCTCGATGCGTTTCCCCACGAGCTCGTCGAACGTAGCGCTCCAGGCCCGAGCCACACTCGAGGTGCCTGGACAAACATTTTACGTTTTATACACAAATCAAAGGCAGTCGAGCGTTTATCATGAGAAATATATGACAAACAATGACCGGAGATAATAACAGGATATAAATAAGAATTTATGTATTTAAATTATAATACTAGAAAGTATTGAATTGGTATTCAAAGTAAAAATGGAAACCGTTGAAATTATGAAGGAAAAAGACTGATGTGAAGACGTTGAAATGAAGTGAAAAGGTTGCGAAGGAAAAAGGATACAAAGGAGAAAAAGAAAAGAAGAAGAAAAAAGTAGCAGAATTTGTAGTAGAAGTAGAAGAATGACCAGAATTTGTAATAGGAGTAGTAGTGGGAGTGTGAGTGGAACTACTATTAGTTGTAAAAGTTCAACTACAATAAGTTGTAAAAGTATACTTAGTAATACAAGTATAAGAAGTAGAAGCAGTAGTAGAATTAGTTGTAACACTACAAGTAGAATTAATAGTAGAATTTGTATTAAACGTATCAGTTGTAGTAGAATTAGTAGTAAAAGTAGATGTAAAAGTCGTAGAAATAGAAGATCTAGTAGTAATAGAATAAGTAGTAGTAATAGAAGAAGTAGTAGTAGAAATAGAAGTAGACATAGAAGTAGTAGTGAAAGTAGAAAAAAAGTAGTAAATCTAGTAGTAGAATTAGTAGTACAAGTGTTAATTGTAAAATCTGTCGGAGTAGTAGTGGTAGAAATAGAAGACGTTTTAATAAAAGTAGAAGTAGAAATAGTAAATCTAGTCCTAGAATTAGTAGTACAAGTATAAATAGGAAAGCAGTAGTAGAAATAGAAGAATTGGTAGTAGAAATAGAATAATAAGTAGTAGAAAGAGAAGTAGTTGTAATAGTAGAAGTAGAAGTGGGATTAGAAGTAGAATTAGTAGTAAAAGTATGAGTATAAGTAGTACATCTTGTAGTAGAATTAGTAGTACAAGTATAAATATTAAAAGCAGTAGTAGAATTAGTAGTATAAATAGAATAAGTAGTAGTAAAAGTAGAAGAAGTAGTGTTTCACTATTATTCCGATAGTAAAAGTAACAGTGGAGGTTCTCACCGATGATGTAGGACAAGATGAGGTTCCATCCTGTGATGAAGGCCCAGAGTTCCCCGACCGTCACGTACGAGTACAGATAAGCCGAACCCGTCTTCGGGACTCGAGCGCCGAACTCAGCGTAGCACAATCCCGCTAGCACGGAAGCTAGCGCCGCGATCAGGAAGGACAGAACGATGGCGGGACCTGTGGAGGTCGAGAGTTCAGGGGTTAAGAGACGAAGATGAAAAAGAGACATTATTAGAAAAAACTCACCCGAGTTCTCTCGGGCGACAGCGCCGGCGAGCACGTACACGCCGGCCCCGAGCGTGCTGCCGACGCCCAGGGCCACCAGGTCGAACGTGTTGAGGCAGCGCGACAGACGGGAATCTTCCGAGTTGCAGTTCACCACCTTCACTCGCAGCAGCTGCTTCCCGAAGTGCAGCAGCGTGTGCAGCGCCATCGCTCCGGCCTCAGAGGGACGAGGGGGCGCGAGGTCGGGGGGTCGACGGGTGCCTGGAGGTCACTGGAGGTCATACACTCCTGGGGAAAATATTTTAAAAAAATAATATTTATATCCAGCAGACTGAGGTCAGGGAGAAAAATTTATATTTAAAGTATATTTATAATAGAAATAACATCTATTCGCGCCTGGTTATCCATAATAATTATAATAATAAAATAAACCTTGACTTCACTTTGTTGACGTTTATTTGTGTGCATTGATAGTATGTGTTAAAAACAAATATTATTCATCAGTGTAAGTAAAAAAAACAAGAATAAAACATTAATATTGTATGTTAACTTTCAGTTAAAAATGTATCAATAGTTAACTTAATATTTACTATTAAACCCCACAATATCCCGGCGATGACTGAGGACGAGGGGATACATTGGACTCCAGCAGCTTTTAAAGAAAACATACTTTCTGAAAGTTTATTTACAATTAATTAGAAGTCATTACATACGCATGCATATGCATATTTACTATTAAACCCTACAATATCCCGGCGATGACTGAGGACGAGAGGATACAGTGACTCCAGCAGCTTTAAAAGCTGATGTTTGGACATATTTTGGTTTGAAAACACTAGAAAGCTGTTAAAAGTGTCCAAAAAAAAGGTTTTAAATAACAGCATCAGATAATGTTTCCAATTAATACAAATTAAAAAACACTATTTAAAATAAGGAAGACATTTTTATTAGTGAGCAAATTAAGTATAAGAACTACAGAAAGATTTTACCAGGAAAATCCATAGTTATCCATAATAATAATCATAATAAAATACCCTTGACATTACTTTGTTGACGTTTATTTGTGTGCATTGATAGTATGTGTTGAAAACAAATATTATTCATCAGTTTAAGTAAAAACAAACAAGAATAAAACATTATTATTGTATGTTAACTTTCAGTTAAAAATGTATCAATAGTTTTTTTTGTTTGTGTAATTTTACATGCTTTTGTTTTTACAGCGAACATGTTGAGATCTAGATATTATTTAAATTACATTTGTATATTTTACATGTTGATTATTTAAATGTCAGAAAGCTAAATACGTTTTTAAAAGTAGATTAAGACTATCTAGGTTGTTTTGTTTGATTTATTTCTACTTTGGATTTGTATTTGGGTTTTACGGCCTCAAAACATGTATAATAATTGTAAAAAATTAAGCTCATTACTTCGCGGATTTCATCTATTGCGGGTTATTTTTAGAACGTATCCCCCACAATAAACTAGGGACCACTGTACTGTCGAAACAAGCATGTATTTGTAGTATTGTTTAAGTCGTAACTGCTTTCATTTGTGTCGAATATAATAATCGTTGATATTGTAATATTTAGGTTTCAAGAATCTATTCATACGATACGTATCACGATACAGGGGCAACAATACAATATACAGTATATATCGATACTGCAGTAACAAGTATATATGTGTAGTATTGTACAGCAAGAGTACTTACTCTCAAGCAAGATACAAATACAATGTTCTACTACGATAACGATGCAAAACATATATTTACTCCTGAATATATTGAGGATTAATTATACTGTACATTAGGCGTTTATTTTTAAGAATCTTGCGAAGAATACAACAATACAGTATGCAGTTTTACTGTAGTAACAAGTATATATGTGTAGTATTGTCGAGTACTTGACTCTGGTGTTGTAGTATTTACAGACCACGTGAATCTTGATGAAGTCGTAACTGCTTTCATTTGTTTTGAAACCAAAATATGTCCAAACATCAGCTTTAAAAGCTACTGGACTCACTGTATTACTATTAAACCCCACAAGATGACTGAGGACGAGGGGATACATTGGACTCCAGCAGCTTTTAAAGAAAACATACTTTCTGAAAGTTTATTTACAATAAATTAGAAGTCATTACATACGCATGCATATGCATATTTACTATTAAACCCCACAATATCCCGGCGATGACTGAGGATGAGAGGATACATTGGACTCCAGTAGCTTTTAAAGAAAACATACTTTCTGAAAGTTTATTTACAATAAATTAGAAGTCATTACATACGCATGCATATGCATATTTACTATTAAACCCCACAATATCCCGGCGATGACTGAGGATGAGGGGATACATTGGACTCCAGCAGCTTTTAAAGAAAACATACTTTCTGAAAGTTTATTTACAATAAATTAGAAGTCATTACATACGCATGCATATGCATATTTACTATTAAACCCCACAATATCCCGGCGATGACTGAGGACGAGGGGATACAGTGACTCCAGCAGCTTTAAAAGCTGATGTTTGGACATATTTTGGTTTGAAAACACTAGAAAGCTGTTAAAAGTGTCCAAAAAAAAAAAGGTTTTAAAGTAACAGCATCAGATAATGTTTCCAATTAATACAAATTAAAAAACACTACTTAAAATAAGGAAGACATTTTTATTAGTGAGCAAATTAAGTATAAGAACTACAGAAAGATTTTACCAGGAAAATCCACTTAACATTGACGAGATTGTGTTTAAACCAGTGGAGAAAACACATCAAAACAACGAGAGTCTTGCTCGACATTCTCTTCACGCCGTTTTCTCTCCACATGTGACTGGAAGGACAACATGGACGACTCAGACATGTGCTGCTCAAACTAGCTTCAAGTTATGTAAACGGTCAGAATGTTGCGTCTACGAGCCTCGAGAACCTGAGGAACCTGAAGAACCTGATGTCCATCCATCTCAGAGCGTTATGTAACCCGAGGTGTGGACGCCTGGTGACCAACAGACACCGACGCTTCCTGAGGTGTGGACGCGTCCCTCGACCATAACAATTCCTTCCATGTGTGCGTCGGCGGAACGCGGACGCAAATAGAGATCTGGAGGGGGAGGTCGCAGGGGTCACGCAGAGGTCAAGGTCTAGGTCACACTAAAAGCAGGAGACTCTGGGTAAACACGACTGGCCATCAAATCCATTTCCACACAATGGCAGACTTCCAGCAGCGGCTGACATCAGGCCTGACCTCTGAGAGGCCGCGGTGACAAAAGGAACATTTCAGGAAAAAAGTTTTCCACGCTGGAGGGAGAAAATAAACGACAACAACTCGCCGAATGACTTCATCGCACAAACTCTATCTGTACGAGAACCATGTCAGAAAACATTTATATATATATATATATATATATATATATTTATATATACACTACCGTTCAAAAGTTTGAGGTCACTTAGAAATTTCCTTATTTTTGAAAGAAAAGCACTGTTTTT
The DNA here is from genome assembly GCF_982586985.1 of Callionymus lyra. Taxonomy (NCBI): domain Eukaryota; kingdom Metazoa; phylum Chordata; class Actinopteri; order Syngnathiformes; family Callionymidae; genus Callionymus; species Callionymus lyra. The sequence goes on from NC_141831.1 coordinate 8,015,114, forward strand.
TTAAACAGTGCTTTAAACTAATCTAAGTTTTAAGTGTATATATATATATATATTTGATTTAAACTCTTGATAAAGCAGTTCATCTTGTGGGCGTTCCTCTCATACTCAGCAAGTTCTTCAGACTAGTTGAAATTACAAAAAAAATGCGTCAGAAAATATCGATTCTTAAGCATCGCAACATTTTTTCCCCGATATTGTATCAATTTTTTTATTGGTTTTCAAATCATATTTTATTAGCTATTAGTTATTTTATGGTTTGTACTTCAATTAAATGTATGTCAAAGAATACATTAATAAGTTGTTTTTTTTAACACGAAAATATTCACCCGTTTTTTCATTTTTGTGTTGCTTTTAAACTATGCCACTAGATGGCAGCAGCCATTACTTTCTCCGCAGCTCAAGCTGAAAACAAAACATGATCCCGCCGATGACTGAGGACGAGAGGATACAGTCGACTCGAGCAGTATTTAAAGAAAACATACTTTCTTGTAGGGGTGTAAAAACAAATATATACACCGATATGCTTTTTTCAACTTACTGTATGAAGATTCAACAGAATATTTATTTGTTTGTCAATTTTTTCGTTTTTTTGAGGGGTTTGAAATCATATTCTATCAGTTATTTTAGGGTTTGAATTTCAATTAGTGTGTGATTAACAAAAATACATTTATATTTACATTAAACTTGCAAATATTTATTTAACAGTTGTTGTTTTTTTTATTTTTGTGTTGCTTTTAAACCACTAGATGGCAGCAGTCATTATGTTTTCTGCAGCTAAAACAAAAAACCAATGAGAGATCCTGCCGATGACTGAGGACGAGAGGATACAGTGACTCCAGCGGCTGATGTCTGGACATATTTTGGTTTCAAAACAAATGAAAGCAGTTAAGAGATTTTATGAGTAATAACATAAAACGTCCAATAACTAATTAATACAAAATAAAAAAACACTACTTAAAAAAAGGAAGAGATTTTTATTAGTTAGCAAATTGGGTATTTAAGTTTCCTCATCGCTCCGCAGACTGAAAACAGCTGCTGCGCATAAAACTAATCTGGACCAGATGCTGTAACTTTTATTGTGGAGGCGAACATTTCAGTAGCAAAGTTGATAAAAAACCTGCTAAAGTCTGTAAAAGTTAAACAACTTTAAATTAACTAGTTTGTGTTATACAAGGCAGGATAGTGCCGATAAAGACAGTGAATCTATGATACCTTTAATAGTTTTTACTCTAATCCAGGTGCTTTTTGTTGCTTTTTTAATACATCAATTAATACATTTAATTGTACCATTATCCTAATTGATATTGTCGAACTTTATCTGATTATTAAAGTCTGGTTTAAGAAAATTTTACTATCTAGATTGTATTGTTAGAACCCAACAAAAACTGATTTAAACTGTATTTTTGGTTGCGATTTTTTCAATTGTTGCTTTTGTTGTTTTCTTTTTGCACTTCAAGCACCTTCACAACTAAAGTAACAATAAAATCCTGCGATGACTGAGGACGAGAGGATACAGTGGATTTTAAAGTTTGTTTCAAAGTATGCCAGAGCAGATTTTAGAAAAACGTTGCAGATTTGCGACATTTTTTACACCTTTTTTTTCAGATATTCAGAGTTTTTTTGTTTTTTTTTGCAAGTCTGACTCTAGTCGCTTGATGGCAGCAATCAACCTTCGCACCTGAAATAACAATAAAATCCTGCGATGACTGAGGACGAGAGGATACAGTGGATTTTAAAGCTGATGTTTGTTTCATGAACGCATGTCTTTTCATCTTTAAAGCAAACATTTTGTAACAGGTTTACGCTTCCAAATTGTATGAAATGTTTCTCCTTTGCATTAAAAAAAGTGTTCTTATACCACTTTAAATTGTTAAAATATATATTTATATTTTTGTAGAAATCTAATGAGAATGACGATGCTTATGAGGTTTTTCCTCATATGAATCCTACAAAGTTTTTTTTGTAAGTTTTGTAACCGAGACTGAATTATAGAAATCCTATAGTGACGTTAAAGACACTAAACCAGCGTTTTTCTTTAAATCTTTGCTGCCATTTTTTTTTTTATTGTTATGATTTTTTTGCTTTAATTGTATCATTATATGATAAATATTTGAATATCGTGCAGTTTAAGTAGCTAAATCTGTGATTTTCTTTTTGTTTGTTTTTTTGCACTTTAAGCATTTTCACAACTAAAGTAACAACACAATCCTGCGATAACTGAGGACAAGAGGATACAGTGGATTTTGAAGCTGATGTTTGAACAACTGCCCAAGTTATGTCCTTTATATCGGCTTTAACTTTATCAACTTATAAATGTTGTTTAAAAGCGGCCCAAAATTAAAAAAAAATGTGTGAATATTTGCAGGTTAATTGCAAGTAAAAAAATATTTATTTATTATTTTACACACATTTAATTGAAGTACAAACCATACGAGTACTTTGATACTAATAAAATATGATATTTGAAAGCCAAAGAGAACATGGATACAGTATTGTGAATTTGTTTTGTTGTGATGCTTAAGTAACGATATTTTCTGACGCATTTTTAGTTATTTTAATTAGTCTGAAGAACCTGCTGAGTACGAGAGGAATTCTGACACAAGATGAACTGCTTTATCAAGAGAAACGTTTCACCTTTGTATTCAATTTTTTTTAATATATTTTTGTCGACATCTAATAAGGTAAGGTAAGGTAAGGTAAAACTTTAGAATTAGATACAGATTTAATGAGACTGTTAAAGGAATTTTTAAATCGTCTTTTCTTGTTTCCTTTTTTAAATTGTACATTTCAATACTTTATTATTTATTATTTATTGTACATTTCAATACTTTATTATTTTAATATAATAATATATTAACTATAACATTTGACCCAATTTTCAAACAGTTTTTATCTGCTCTTCAAAAAGGTTTAAACGTCAAGAACGACCGAACCGTCGGCCTCTTCGTGGCCCAAAAACAAAGTTAAAAACCGTCTTAAGAGGGTTCGTGCAGCAGGTAACCTCTTCTTCTTGCTGTACAGAATGTTTGATGGTTTGGAAATAGACCTGCAGGAATCACATGGCAGCTATTCCCAGACACTCCTGTCTCGGCCGCTCACGCTCGCCAACGTTTCCTCAGACGCAGATTTTCTCTAAACTAACCGTGAACGATTCCTTACGTAAGACTTTCGGCAGTTGAGGAGAACTTTCTTCATAATATTGACTCAACTCTGCTGCTTTTTTTTTTTTAAACGACATCCCTGGGATTCTATAGGAGGAGGAATTTATGAAGACAAAGAGGACTTTTAAAAAAGGACCTCGAGTAAAAGAGACAGTTTGTGAATATGTGCGTCAGTTGTGATTGGACGTTGGAGGGGGCGTGCGACACTTTTACGGCCAATCACAGCCAAGCGTTTATGTGTCTGGAAAACCTTTGCTTTGGAACTCGACGTCCATTTTTAAATCTATTTTCCTGTGTTTGAATCCAAAACACTTATTTTTTCGGCTAATAAGACAATTTTCTTTTAATAATTAAAACTATTTTATAGGGCGACAAAGTTTGTGTTCCTAACGTGTCCATTTTTCCAACTATTTGATCAAATTTTTTAGCATTTTTAAACATGTTTTTGATTTATTCTCTTTATTCTCTGATTAAACACTATATTCTGAGTATTTCCTTTGATCCCAATTAAACATTATCTATGTTTTAGATTTTGATTTTTATTCCAGTTCAATATTTTACAAGGGGTTCAAGTTTATTGCCGAAACTTCAGGTGACATTGAAATCGCAACTCGATCCCCGAAAAGGCGAAGACATTTTAAGTTGGACGAGTGTCGCGAAGGTCAAGCGCCACGATTCTTAAAACGGAACCCACGAGTTGACCCGCGTGTCAGAACCATCAAAAAGAAAAGTGTCGCACGTGAAGAAGACACGCGACACTAAATCACTGCAAAGCGCTTTTTAAAAATCAGGTTCAAGTGACATTCGAGCTCGAAAACTTGACTATTTTATCACTTTTTACACTGTTTTCGTACAGTTTTTCCAACGTAAATCACAAACTAAGACATAACTTTTTTGTTTTTCAATATTTGCTGAAGATTTTTGGTCGTACGTTTAATTTTTCATAAACAATATAACAGCTTTCCGATCAATGATGCTTGAGTATAATACGCAATAACTTCAGCTTTAGATTTAAGAGTATTTAAGAAAACTAAACTTGATAATCACTTGTGTTTTTATTCCCTCAAAGAATCACTCAGTTAAAGACTTGTTTTTAACTCTATAATGTCGTAAGAAGTTCGTACGTAGAAGATTAAGCGTTAAAATGTTGGTAAAAAAAAAGTAGTTCCTTGTAAACTTATGCTAAATATTCATCATAAATAACACTTTTTTTTAAAGGTTCACTAGAAAGAAGGTAGTACAACTTAAGAGTTAGAAATATTACTATTATATAAAAGTGAATGGTTGTTTTAAGAAGTTGATAAGTTAGTTTATAAGTTACTGTTATTTTTTTTTTTTTGTTTTGGACCCATTCTATGAGTAAATTTAGCAGTTTTTGAACATCAAAACATATTAAAATGTATGTAAAACTAAAGTGTTTTTTAGTTAAAAATGTACAGTGCACTTCTTTTTATTAAAAAAAAACTAGATGGAAGCAGCTTCCATCCTCTGGACCTTAAGAAACATTGAAATCCCGCTAGATCCAGGTGACAACTGAGAACGAGAGGATACATTATACAATTTTAAATATTGTCAAAATGAGCAAATTCAATTATTTATTTACTCAATTTAAGCCCAGGGTCACTTATTTTCAAGTATTTAAAGCATTTTATTGCATTAATTTAATTATATTTTTTTACAACACAAAAAAAATGTGTTTTGTTTTTTACATTTATGGCCGTTTCCAGATTCCTCTTGAATATAAGATTCCAGGTGTCAAGTATAAACCTTCACAATAATTGATAATAAATTATTTAATTATAATATTGACTTTTTACAAGATATATCAGAGAAATACAAACTACATTTTGCGTGTTTAGGAATCATTTAAAAAAGGCGCCATTTTTTCAACTGTGGATTATTGAAAAGTTTTTTTCAAATTTTATTTTGACACGATTGACAGTTCCCTAAATGTACACCTTGATAAATGTTATAACCGTGACCTCCTGTGCCCCCTCTTAACCAGAACCCCAGTTACCCGCTTTTAATTTAGACCTGATGAAGTTACACAAGGTTATTCTGGGAATTCTTTACCCGGAAAACTGTTTTTTTTAAAGACACACCAGCTAAAAATGGTCCAAAATCTTAAAGAAAATAAAGTAAATATAAAGTTTTACTCTTACAGGAAGTCCTGGTATCATTGTTCGTATAGACAATCTGTTCCTTATCTTACCTTAAACAAAAGCATATTTATCGGATAAAATATCAACATTAATCTACGTTAACGAACCATAAGGCGGGTGAGAAAATATCGTCGAACCTTGTGATTTTATCTGTAACGATAACAAGACTATATCAATTTATTTTATTATCACGGTTCTTTTATGGCTTTTATTTCGATAAAGTGTGTATGAAACGAAAGTAGAGAATTCCTCGCGAGAGTGGGCCGTGTGCTTATGCCTCGTCACGAAAAAACGATGAAAGCTACAAAAAGAGTTAAATCCCACGTTGATCATTTGGACTTTTATCTACATTTTAAAATTTGAATCGTGTTTCTACGTGAACGTATGGCGGAGCAGGATACGTTGCAGATTTGCGACATTTTCTACCTCTTCCCTTTCATTCAATATGTGAGATTTATCGCATTTTTTCGACTTAGGTCCGATTTATAGTTACGTTTTTGTTACTCATAATTCGCATGCAAATATTCAGAGTTTTTTATTTTAGCGTTGCAAATACGACTATAGTCGCTAGATGGGAGCAGTCATTCAACCTTCACAACTTAAGTAACAATAAAATCATGCGATGACTGAGGACGAGAGGATACAGTGGATTTTAAAGTTTGTTTCATGACCACATGTTGATTCTAAATAGTCCAGAATCTTCCAGGAGTTCCATGAAAAGTAAAGCTACAACAGAGTCAAAACACACGTTGATAATTTGGACTTTTATCTACATTTAAAAGTTTTAATGGTGTTTCTACGTGAACGTATGCCAGAGCAGGAGACGTTTGAAAAACGTCGTAGATATGCGACTTCTTTGTACCTCGTCCCAATCATTCCTTATGGAAGATTTATCGCAGTTTTTCTCAAATATAATTTTAAAATTCATCATTCGCATGCAATTATTCCGAGTGGTTTATTTTTGTGTTGCAAATACGACTGTGGTCGCTAGATGGCAGCAGTCATTCCACCTTCACAATTTAAGTAACAATAAAATCCTGCGATGACTGAGTACGAGAGGATACCTTGGCTTTTAAAGTTTGTTTCATGACCACATGTTGATTCTAAATAGTCCAGAATCTTCCAGGAGTTCCCTCTCTCCAGTCAATGAAAGCTACACAAGAGTCAGAGCCCACGTTGAGAATTTGGACTTTTATCTACATTTTAAAGTTCGAATCGTGTTTCTACGTAAACGTACGCCGGAACAGGAGATCTTTGAAAAACATCGTAGATTTGCGACTTTTTTTTTTACCTCGTCCCAATCATTCCTTATAGGAGATTTATCGCAGTTTTTCTCAAATTTAATTTTTAAATTAATAATTTGCGTGCAAATATTCAGAGTTGTTTATTTTTGTGTTGCAAATACGACTCTGGTCGCTAGATGGCAGCAGTCATTCAACTCTTCGCAACATAAAGTAACAATAAAAAAAATCCTGCAATGGCTGAGCACGAGAGGATACAGTGCATTTTAAAGTTTGTTTCATTACCACATATCAAAGGTATGACCGAAATGGTAACTTATGCCAGAGCAGGATACGTTTGAAAAACATTGCAGATTTGCAACATTTTCTACCTCTTTCCTTTCATTCATTATGTAAGAAAAATTTGACTTACGTCCGATTTATAGTTACGTTTTTGTTACTCATAATTTGCATGCAAATATTCAGAGTTTTTTATTTTAGCGTTGAAAATACGACTATAGTCGCTATATGGCAGCAGTCATTCAACCTTCACAACTTAAGTAACAATAAAATCATGCGATGACTGAGGACGAGAGGATACATTGGATTTTAAAGTTTGATTCATGACCACATGTCGATTCTAAATAGTCCAGAATCTTCCAGGAGTTCCATGAAAATTGAAGCTACAACAGAGTCAAAACTCACGTTAATAACTTTTATCTACATTTAAAAGTTTGAATCGTGTTTCTACGTTAATTTTTTAATTAATAATTTGCAGGCAAATATTCAGAGTTGTTTATTTTTGTGTTGCAAATACGACTCTGGTCGCCAGATGGCAGCAGTCATTCAACCCTTCCCAACATAAAGTAACAATACAAATCATACAATGGCTGAGCACGAGAGGATACAGTGGATTTTAAAGCTACTGTCAAAGGACACCAACACATGCTCGTGAAAGTGTCCACAGAATTCTCAGTTGCGTTACCACGAATCGCTCAGCTTTTAAAAATAGCTCCCAACATGGTCACCTCCAAAAAAACTACAACTACACAACCGCCACTAAAAAAAACACAACACACAACTTAAACAAACCTTGTGTTGCTGCGAGGAGGGGCGTGCAACTCGGGAAAAAAACACGACCACGATACAAACCCTGTTTAATATCGTTTAAATTAGACAATAAAGGGCCAAAAAAAGAACGTGTAGCGAACTTTAGCAAAGAAAACAATCTGCGCGTCTATTGTAACAGTTGATGTAAACACGTGGTTGCGCCAGATTACCGTAATGGCTTGTTTTTCCGCCGAAGAAGAAGAAGAAGATCCAGGTTGTGGTTCAAGTCTTGGTGGAGACGAGGAGCTTTAAAAAAGGGGGCGAAATAAATGGTTACATTTGCAGGGTTTGAGGAGGAATAAGTTTCCGGTGGCTCGGCTGGTGCAAGAGGAGACATTGGAGACCGCAGCACCGCCCACCCTGACAGCGACCCCCCTACAGGGACCCCCCCTGCAGGCCCTGAACTCCTGCAAAATACTTGGAACACCAGCGCCATTTGAAAGTCACTGACCCTTAAATAACCCGCAAATATAAAAGTTTCATTGAGTTTTAATTTTATTCACACACAAATAAAACATACAAAAACAACTGTGGAGCTCGTGTGACAATATATTTACAGACAAATATTCCAATTATTTTATTGACAAGTTGAGGAAAAAAAAAAGAAGACAATATTTGGTTTGAGTGACTTGTGTTTTTCCCGCCTCACGTGGACACTTCTGTACAACATTTACAAGTATTTACAGTCCGTGTTTCGCTTTTTTTTTTTTTTTACGACTTGACGTCCAGGAGGGTCTTGATGTCTTTGATGCCTTGCTCTTCTGCCACCACCATGATGTGGTCCAGGGCCTTCATGTGGGCCAACATCTGCACCAGCTCTTTGATGTGTTCCCTGTCAGGCAGAAAATTGTTAATACATTAAAATGATACATGATAACATGATAATTTATTTTCAATATATTGTAACGATAAGCAACAGCACTGTCTTGATTTTTTACATTTACAATTAACAAGCAAATAATCAATGCATTTATACATTTTTTGTTGTTGCAATTAAACCTCCGGCCACTAGATGGAAGCAGCGTACATCCTCTGGAGCTTAAGAAACATTGAAGTCCAGCTAGATCCAGGTGAAAACTGAGGACTAGAGGATACATTGGACTCAGCATCTTTTAAAGCTGACGTTTTGACATATTTTGGTTTGAAAACGAATGAAAGCAGTTACGACTTAGTCATGTGGTCTGTAAATTCTGCAAAAGCAGAGTCAAGTACTCGACAATACTACAAATATATCCTTGTTACTACAGTATCAAAATATACACTGTATTGTTGACTATGTATCGTGATACGCATCGACAGATTCTTGCCAAAACAAACTCATAGTCATTACGTCCTCCGCGGCTTAAGAAACATTGAAATCCCGCAACATTTGATGACTGAGGATGAGAGGATACAGTCAACTTTAACAGAAAGCTGATGTTTAGACATATTTTGGTTTAAAATTAAAGCAGTTACGACTTCTAAAACTAATACTACAAATATATTCTTGTTACTACAGTATCACAGCATAACGTAATGTTTCCGCTGCATCGTGACAAATACATATTTTAAAAGTAAAAGAAAACAAATATTTTACAAGGTAACCAAGCACTAAAGTTCTGCATTTACTTGACTCTGGTGTTGTAGTATTTACAGACCACATGACTCTTGACAAAGTCGTAACTGCTTTCATTTGTTTTCAAACCAAAATATGCCAAAAACCATTAGCTTTAAAAGCTACTGGAATCACTGTATCCTCTCATCCTCAGTCATCGCTGTCATTTATTGTTCTTGTAGCTGCAGAGGATGTACTGACTGCTGCCATCCTGTGGCCAGAAGTTTAATTGCAACACAAAAAACTATGAAAAGCTGCGAATATTTGCTTGAAAATAAAAAAAATATTTTGACCAACCTATGTTGGAATATAAACCATAAAATAACTTTGAATGATTTAAAAAACAAACAAATATATAAAAATGCTGTTGAATATCTATACAGTATCGAAAGTATGTTTTTTTAAATGCATCAACTTCTTACTTTGCTACACGTCGTTCGAGGTCGGACGCGCCGACACAGCCGCGATGAAGCGTGTTGGCCAGGTGAGCCATGTAGCGACAGAACGGCTCCAACTGAGGAAGGGTCTTCGGTCCCTTCTGTGCCGAGAGCCAGTGCCCCGGTAGACTCTCGACCACCTGCCAAAAAAGCAAAAGAAAAACTCATCAACACTGGACTAGATGATAGTTTTAACCTTTGACCCGCGAGAGGCGCCATCTTCGAGGACCCACCTTCTTGCACTTGTCGGCGTTGTCCTCGAACGTGTCGGTGGTCTGCAGCGCCGACAGGAGGTATCGGTTCAGCGTGCTGTCCAGCGCCAGGTCCATCAGGCAGGAAGGCGAGAGGATCCCGTCCCACTGCAGGATGTTACCCAGAAGCTTCACGAGGGAGAGAGAGAGAGAGAGAGAAGGCACATGTTTGGATCGAGATGTTTTGCAGACGCATTCGTCTTCCAAGAATACCTTCACGCAGGTCCAGAACTGCCTCTGGTAGAACAAATACGGGCTGCTGTTCTTGTTCTCCAACACGCTGGGAATAAAGCAGAAAGAAACGGTGAAGCCAACGAACACCACGACTGCTCTTCGGCCCCCGTTTGTTTGTTTGGACCGGAGTGGATTTGTTTATGTTGGCGCTCCACATTTATTTTTAACTGATTTTCACTAAACAAGACACAAATAGTTGAGCTTGCGTTGTCGACCGACTTCGAGAGTTCTTGGGTATAATGCTACAAATAGATCGTGTTTATTAGCTTCGTCGCTACGTTTGCAAAATAACCCAAAAACGGATCTAAAAAAACATTTCCAGGAAAAGGTAATCGTTTCTGGTGTTGTAGACATTTATCTGTGTCTATTTACTATGTGGTGATTCATGAAACAGCTGGCGGGGAAACATGATACAGTGGCTGTGTCCCAAATCGTGCACTTCTGCACTTACACTTAAAGTAAAAAGCAGTACGCAATGGGCACTCAAATGGCCCGAAAATAGAGTGTAGATCAGGGGTAGGGAACCTGGTCCAGAAAGAGCCGCAGTGGGTGCAGGTTTTTGTTCCAACCGATCAAGCATGTACAGTTTAACCAATGAGGTTTCAGCTGAACAAGCAACACCAGACTGACAATCAACTGATTACACTCCTAAGACACCTGATTGGATAAAATGTGTCCTCTTGAATGGTTGGAACGAAAACCTGCACCCACTGCGGCTCTTTCTGGACCAGGTTCCCTACCCCTGGTGTAGATCGATGGACACTTTCCACCCTTAATGGCCGCCATCTTAGTGACTTAGAGAACGCTAAACTGAAGCTACGTCACTGACGGCGCGTCTTCGGAAAAGATAGCGACGTAAATGTCTCGAGAAAACACTTATTTAACCACAAAAAAACACAACAATAACACAATGAAACTTAATCAATTGTTTCAATTGGCGAAAAGTGTTGTCAAGTGTCGGTGATAGTGTTTCAAAGGCTGGTTACAATCAGCTTTAAAAAGTCGTAGAAGAAGAAACTGTCGAGTCATTTCCTGTAAGTGTCTATCGCCTGTGTGTGATTTATGACAGGACTACCCTGTCGAAATGTGCGCCTTCGCAAGTAAGTATTCTGTAAGACAGTGCACTTAGAGAAGTGCGTCATTTTGAGACCTGTACCGTGTCTCAAAACGCATACTTCTCTTAGTGCACTGGAGGTTAGTATGCATCAGGATAGTGTACGTACTAACCAGTACGCAAACTCTCGACAGATAGTATGTCTCAAATCAAACACTGCTGCTACACACTAACAGGAAATTGATTAGTCGTTTCCTTTTTCCACCATCCCTCTGAAACCTCCAGGATGGATAAATGAAAAATACATTTGACTTACTTTTTAGGAAATAACGGGAGGTAAACGTCTTCGTCCAAAGTCCGTCGCACCCGCAGAACAATCATCTTTAAAAGCTCCTGAACAAGAGAGAAAAACAGGGAATCAATTCAACTCCTCGTCTTTTTCCAAAGAGTGCGTATCGTCGTGGACCGAGTGTTACCGTCGTGTATTGATTGTTTCCGTGGACCACGGTGGGGTAACCTTTGATCAGCCTCTGAAGGAAGGCGACGAATCGGGAGGTCTGACTCCTGGACAGCGGGTCCCACGACTGCTCGGCCAAAACTGAGAAAAACGTGAAAACGTAGATTTAAGAAAAAGGATTGAGATGTTTCGTAGAAAGTGTGTAGATGTTTTTTTCTACCTGTCAGTTTGGGTAGAATGACCTTTTCCACGATGGCGGGGAGAAGGCCGTTGTCGGCGTCTCCGCCCTGCAGCAGACTGTTCTCCTCGTAGCCGTAGAACAATAGCGACTCGAACCAAAGCATGTATTCAAAGTGTTCGCACGGAGTCTGAGGGTCGCCAACAAAAACTATTAATAAAACAATTCTGACAAGTGACCCCCTGAAGAGGAAGCTCACCTCTAAAGGGTTCCACGTGATCAACTGGAGCCGGACTAAAGGGTTGAAGAGTTTGGGTAAACACAGTCCGATGTACGCCTCTCTGTAGCACTCGGAATATTCTCTCCTCCACTCTTCGAACTGGGCTTTGATACAGTCCAGAGAGTGAAACTCCTCCAGCGCGTCCTCGAATATCTTCTTGCTTTCCTTCACGATACGATCTGAACAAGGAAATAAAACAAAAAGGTGAGGATAGAACACGACGTGAGGCTTCACGGCATCAGCTGACCTCTCTCCATGTCGAAACTGGTGATGTCGGTCGAGGTCTCCTCGTCGTCCGAGGACAGGCCCTCCTTGTGCTCGGCCCGCTTGCCGTTCTGCTCCCGAGCTTGTCGTCGCCGCGTCCTGAACAATTAGATCAGGCATGAAAACGGTCGACAGAGGCCGTCGAAATCATGCAAAACATTTCGCAAAACACATCTTATTGCTACTGCGGATCACATTGGTCAGACGTAGTTGTGAAAATGTGATTTAAAAAAATAGCTTGACCTCCATTTTTGTATTCATTAAAAAGGGAGATTTCTCAAAAGTGTTAATAATGTAATAAATTATGATAAAGATCTTATGGGAACATGTTATTATTACCGTTGTAAACTACACAGGACTTTAATTTGTCGTTGAAAGTACAGAATAAAAAGGAATTAAATAAATCTAATCTATCACAAAACATGTAGATACAATTAAACGTATACAAATTAATAATTAAATACAATTTAATACCTTTAAGTGTTGTTTTCTTAACCATTGATATATGGTAACATTATATTTAGGGACTGAACTTCAGATTAAAAAAATAGTAAGTACTAGTTTACAGGTTGATTAGTTTTTTAATTAACATATTTCTTGACTGTCAATGGTCACAAACTAAGGTTTCTCCAGAGAAAGTAAGATTTTTTCCCAAATCAAAACACTTTCCAGACAGTATTATTAAATAGAACATAAATTATATATATTAGTTTATCTTTTTGTGGGGCCTGGTCACAAATGTTTCAAGAACCCGGTACCTGGATCACCAATCTATATAAAATGGCCTTAATATTAAAGAGTTTTGATTCATAAAATATGAATTAAAATCGAACTGAGAACCTACCGTCGCGCTTCTCGCTCAGCTATCCTCCTCTGGCGACAGTTCTCGTGGTACGCGGTCCGGTCTCGACCAAACGCGTCCAAACTAGGAGCCATGACGGCTTTATCTGCAGGAGACAGGTGGAATGTTAGCGCCAGGATACACCGAATCAAGAAACAAAAGAATGTTGGTATCAGATCAAACACAAGTCATTTTTCGTGAGCTCAAGATGAACAATTCGAAGTTATTCGACATTGACGGTTCGAATGTAATAACCATTCATCCTTCCTGTACTCACCTGGTCACTCCGACTTTTACTGTGACTAAACGGGTCATTAGTCATCTTTTTGTCATTTTGCCACATGAGCCGAGATACATGTAACCGTGCTGACCGAGAGACTCGGCCAATAACTGACCGACTGAAACAGCTGCCGGTGTTCAACACCCTGCGGCATGCTCCTCCGCTCGTATGATAAAACCTCATTTAACCCAACACACACTTAAGTGGGACGCAACGGTGCACACTTACATAACACACACACGCGCGCACACACACACACACACCGCAGTCACGCACAGAACTAACGAGGCCGTTCAAATAAATCATAAAAACCTTCAAGATGGACTGACTTGAAAGGCTTGCAAACTCCGACGATTCATCTTTAATATCATCCTGTCGTCTCTGGACGAGTCGCGTGGCCCGTTGCCTTAGTAACTGGTGCATGGCAGCCTCCAGCTCCAGGACAGCAGGCACCTGAAAGATATGATGGCTTTTGTGACCTTTGAACCAACACACAAGTCGCGGGGGTTTTTCGAATATCACAGGAAATGTCTGGCTGCTGTTGGGAAAACAGACCATGACAGTGAAATACTCTACGAAGGCAGGAAACAAACGCTTGCTGTAAAGAAGCCTTTGAAGAGAAAATTAATGGTCAACTCTGGTTTAAAGTCGCGTTTCCTCGGTTTGTCTTAGTCCCGGAAGGATTCAAATCAAAGTTCATTAAATAAAGTTGATTCTTGTTCTTTTTGTGTTGCTGTACCAAGAGTAATAGTCCTGCAAACATAGCAATCATCTTCAACTGGAGGGGTGACTAAATCATTATTTCCCCATACAACCTATTTGCCATTTTAATTAATGGAAAAAAACATAGATTCAGGAGATTTTAAACACGTTTGTGCGAAGGATATATTCATCTTTTATTGTGCAACTGTCTGCTTTAACTAATGTTAAATGACCTTAAACTTACTTTCCCCTCCATTTAGCTTCACTTTTGTCGTGATTTTTCCCCTGATAACACATTTAAAAAATACAAATAAGATGTTAAATGTTTATATTAACATCTAAAAAGAGTAACACAACTTTATCTTTGATCCATGTAACTTTAATTTAAGCATAACGCAAATTCTAGCTTGTTTAATATTTTAACAGACCCTGCACTTTTTTGACCCAAAAAAATGATTTGTTGTTGATCAAATGTATTTTACCAAAAGGTATATATTTGTATTTCATTGATTTAAATCACAGTGAACTGTGGTATCCAAAATACATTTGCAATAACTAGTTAGCCAACCATGCGTTTTAATTCAATTATTTTTCTAAACCAATTTGTAAAATACAATTCGCTTGCAATTCCTCATTTTGTACTTTTTCCCTTGAATCTCACTTTTTCTGGTCTTAAATCTGGGAAAACTGACATTATTTGTGCAGGCTTTTCCTTGATTTTCTCCTGTGTTGTTCTCAGTGTTATCTTGACCTTTTAAGTATTTATTTTAATGAGTATTGTTTGATTGTTTAAGCGTTTTTTGTGACCCTGCTCTGGAAAAGCGATCTATAAATATAAATTAATTACTTACATATCAATCGTTATTGGAAAACTGAAAGCCTTGGTTAGAAGAGATTGAAAATGTATCAATATTCATATTATCTTATTAAATAAGAAACATTTTTAACAGTAGCCTTAGTTCCCCTGGAATATTCTTCATATCACAATTTAAATATTGTGGCGAACAATATACTCGGTCACACATAACAGACACAAAGAGACTAATGGGGCCGCAGGTGAATTCTCCCTTACCTTTTCACTGAAACACTCAAGCAAGTCTCCAACATACCCTCGCATCTCTTGCAAGAATTTATATTGATCTGCATTGTCATTGGACGAGCCCTCGAGCTGCTGTATGGCACTCTCAGAACTAGCCAGGTCTTCTTGGATCTGCTTCAAGTGCTTGGCGTTCATTTCTTGGCCCGTGCGCATTTGATCCAGCCTACAGAGAACATGGCATAAGGAAGAAACGGTGAATACAACCCGATATAAAAAGGAGGTCAGTGAAGTTCAAAGTGACAGAAAAAAAATGGTTTCCTATCAGCAGCTGAAAGCGCTAACAACGTTTATTAAAATTACCGTATTTTCCGGACTATAAGTCGCTATTTTTTTCATAGTTTGGCCGGGGGTGCGACTTAAATTGATTGTTTAAGCGCTTTGTGACCCTGGTCTGGAAAAGCGCTATACAAATAAAAATTACTTACTTACTTATACTCTGGAGCGACTTATGTGTGAAATTATTAACACATTATTACCGGTATATCATTTCACATGTTATTTTCACACTAAACCACAAGAGGGCGCTCTAGGCCTGTGTTGATAATTTCGACGTAGAAGAGGAAGCGCCGCATCTTCTGCCTCCTGAGTTAGCGGAGTTGTTTAAAAGTGACACCGAGGATGAAGATTTCATTGGATTTTAGTTATTTGGAGTTACACGGATGATTTGGTAAACTTATTAGTTATTTTTGCTAAAGTTTTCTGAATAACTCTTAATATGTTACGTTAACATACCAGGTTCTCAGTTGTGTCATGTAACGTAACATACCGTACAATTATTCAGCCTGTTGTTGCCTCTATTCTATTTTTATTTTAAATTGCCTTTCAAGACGACATGTCTGTTCTTGGTGTTGTATTTTATCAAATAAATTCCACCCCAAAAATGCGACTTATACTCCAGTGCGACCTTTATACGTTTTTTTCCTTCTTTATTATGCATTTTATGGCTGGTGCGACTTGTAGTCCAGAGCGACTTATAGTCCGGAAAATACGGTAAATGAATCTAAGTACGTTTTTTATCAAGAAAACTGTGACCAGCACGAGTGCAACCGGCTTCTCTGTCTACAACTGTTCGTGCCCGTTAGATATGCAGGTAGATGGCGCTCTCGGGCTAGAAGGCAGAGCCATTAGTCACGGACAGTTCACCTACCTATCCTGCAGGCGTTTCTTTACCAGATCAATGGACACTGGGGTTAATTCACCAATAGTGGACCCGAACTGAACGGATCCATTGCCGGTCTGTGCGGGCGTCTTGGCACTCTGTGCGGCGACGGCAGTGCTGTAGGCGAACGGCATGCTGTACGAGGAACCGTACGGAAGAGTCTCGTAGGTGTTCTGATAGTAGCTCGTGCTTTTGTCCACCTGGCTGCTTTGGACCTGGAAATTTAAAGACAATACGTTAATATCTACGATGGGTACACTAGGGGTGTCAACGCTTAGACTTTCTACACTTGTTTTTGGTTGAGTGACCAGCTACACGCAGTTGTGCTATATAACCACAAAAGGGTTCTGTCTCCATTCAACCACCTCCTAATCCCATTAAAGCAAAGCCCTTCCAATAGTTACCAGAGAACAAAATATTTATTCTTGTAGACCCACTTCAAATAGATCACAGAAAACACAACAGTTAAATGACAAAACTTAATTTACCGTATATTTCGGACTATAAGGCGTACTTAAAATCTAATTGCATACTTATTACTAAAAAAAAAAAAAAATTAACAGTGCACCTTTATTAGCCGTTTGTATAAATTACGGTTTTTCTTGCCAACATCAAAACAATATAATGTGGGGGCTCAAAAATCAGCATAGTAGTATCATCAGTACCATAGTATTACCCCGTGAGCCACCATAGTATTACCCCGTGAGTCACCATAGTATTACCGCGTGAGTCACCATAGTATTACCCCGTGAGTCGCCATAGTATTACTCTACGAGTCGCCATAGTATTACTCTACGAGTCGCCATAGTATTACTCTACGAGTCGCCATAGTATTACTCTACGAGTCGCCATAGTATTACTCTACGAGTCGCCATAGTATTACTCTACAGGTCGCCATAGTATTACTCTACGAGTCGCCATAGTATTACTCTACGAGTCGCCATAGTATTACTCTACGAGTCGCCATAGTATTACTCTACGAGTCACCATAGTAATACCCTGTGAGTCACCATAGTATTACTCTACGAGTCACCATAGTATTACTCTACGAGTCACCATAGTATTACTCGGCGAGTCACCCTGTTGTAGTACTCCTCCCCATACCCCGAAGGTATGTATACATTAGTAAGAAATTAAGAGGACAGAAGAAAAAACATGTAGATGGTTTTTGATTTTTCTAAAAGTATAACTTGATATTAGCGTAACCGTTTACACATACAGACGTTGACACCTCTATTGAAATAAAAAAACTCAGCATATACAGCATTGATGTACTTAAAACATCTGTAAATGCAGCTTACCTGAGGTATACTGATGCCTTTTCGAATCTGCTCCTGCTCCCACTGGATCACTTCTTCGTCTTGACCCCCGTCTAGAGCTTCATCATCACTTCCTTCAATACCTTGATCAAAAAGGTCAGGTGGGTCAATCCGCTGAAAAAGGTCACACTATCAAGTACAATCACCGTCGCTCTACCTATTTCCTCGGCAATCTTCTGCCTTTGGCTCTTGTTTTTGACGCCGCTGAACTGGATCCTCTTCTCGTCGTCTTCATCCTCGCTGCAGTCTTGATCGTCTTGACCCGATCGCTTTTTGGGGTCTTCCGTTTCAACCAGCGGTGCGTCGCCGCCGAGCTCCCTCGCCAGCTGTCGCCGCTTTCTGGCGGCGTGGATGAAGGCGGCGTCTGGGATTTCCCCTGGAAAGAAAAGAGTCTGCATTTATATTTGCTGTGAGGTTGCAGGGGAAACTAGTGGAAACGTTTATATATGTATAAATTAGAGTTGTTAGAGAGATGGGTGACAATGCAATTAAAATGTAATTAAAAGCTTGTTACCAGGTCTCAATGTGTTGAGGGAGGAGTAGGTGCTGAAAGAAGACCCAGGAGGTTTGATCCTGGTGAGTTGATTTGCTGCAAGACCAACTGGAGGCTTCACATCTTCCTTCTGTTCAGTGCCGTCCATTTCAATCACATCTTCTGGGTGATCGATAGGCAGAGCGCCAGTTACTTCCTCCTTGATGGCGGTCACCGGTATGCAATCTGAGCGAAATAAAAAGTATTTGAAAAAAACATTTAATGTTTTGAAAATATATTTTTGTTAATGTTAATTATTATTGGCCAATTGTTTTTTCTAGGGATTAAGTGCATATTTATATAATTTTAATTTTACCGCACCAGTTACATCCTAACAACACGTAGTTAAGTATAGTAATGTGTACGTAATCCAAAGTACAATCACACAATTAAACTCAAATAGATGACATCATTATTTGTTCCTAAGCTTTGGAACGATCTTCCTCTCTCTTTGCGCTTGATGGATCTACTGACTCCTTTAAGAAACATCTTAAGACGTTTTTATTTGTTCAGGCTTTTCCTTGATTTTCTGGAACTCCCGTGTTGTTCTCAGTATTATCTTGATCTTTAAAGTATATACTTTTTTGAGTATTGTTTTGATTGTTTAAGCGCTTTGTGACCCTGGTCTGGAAAAGCACTATATAAATAAATATTACTTATTTACTTACTTATTTTGTATAACATGAATAACACTTAAATAGGAACGAGTGCTGCAAGTTTTATATTAGTGTGTTTGCAACCGTTATTGACATAACTAAATAAAGTTCCACCTAACCTAACCTAAATAAATGCCTGTATCGTTACAGTGGTTTTATGAACTGTAATACGAATAATTTATCGTATAAGAAGAAATGCATGAAAAGTGGACACAAATAAAAAGTATTAAAATATGCATATTAAATTACGTATATTGTCCATCCCATCTATCTGGGGGGTGTATACCTGTACATAGAGAACAATCATACATTGTGCTTTTTGTTCTATTGCTTAATTTGTGCGTTAAACTACTTCATTCTATTATTCTGTATTGACTTCCTGGTGGATCAGTCACTTTTGATCGCACAATCTGAAGAGCTGCAGGATCGATGTATTGGCCATCAAACTGAATTTGCTTTGTTTACTTCACCAATATTTATTAATATTGACGACGTAAAAGACACGTCGTAGTTTCTGTAGAATATGTACATTTCCAGATTGGTCCAGTATACGTGCCACAAATCGCCGTCAACTTTTGGCAATTTTTCCCTCGACAAAACACACTCGCAAAACCTCTAAAATTGATCGATTCGCACATCGTTTGTATTTGGATCCGCCGATTTCCTGGTCGAATCTGACTAATTTCATGAAGTTCATCAATTCAATACAACACTTTATGTATCCATTATTTTACATTTAAACAACGTATACTTATAAGTATATAACTATATATATACATACACACACACACACATCACTCACAATAATCACATACGTTTAGTGATTTATGTATGTCATAACATTCATAGTAACAAAGCAGGAAACGTATGTGATTGTTGTGTGTGTGTGTGTGTGTACATAGATAGAACTTTATTGATCCCTCAGGAGGTCTCCTATGCCGAGTGTGTGTATATGCTGATGAGAACAAAATTATATTTTTATTTAACAAAATCTGGCTTGTTTACACTCGTAAAAAAATGTTTGATCAGTTTGATACAACAATTGGGTTAAATGAGTGCATTTTCAGTAAATAAGTAAGTAAGTAATTTTTATTTGTAAAGCGCTTTTCCAGATCAGGGTCACAAAGCGCTTAAACAATCAAAACTATATTCAATAAAGTATAAACGTTAAAGATCAAGATAAAACTGATAACACAACAGGAGTTCCAGAAACTCAAGGAAAAGCCTGAACAAATAAAAGTGTGTTAAGATGTTTCTTGAAGGAGTCAGTAGATCATCAAACACAGAGATGGTTCCAAAGCTTAGGAGCAACAGTCTGGAAGGATTTCTCTCCTCTGGTCCTGAAGATCAGGAACCATCAGTAGATTCCGATCCACAGACCTCAGAGCCCGAGCTGGGGTGTAAGGCTGATAAGCGTGAGAAATGTGTGTTGTGAGTGTGTTAGCGGTTTAAACCGGGAACTAAAATGAGTTTTGAAAATACTATTTTAGATTTAAAAAATAGATTAATTCCACTAGATATAACGGTTAATCATGGTCATGAAAGTATCAAAACATTAACTAGTATTTTGTTTTGACTACTGTACCGTTGGTATTATGACAATAAGGTTTTCTTTATTGTTCCTTTCATTGGTATAGCTGGATAAATGTTCTATTCTTTTTATTCTTCTTTTGACTGTGAAACTATTTCATTATTTTATTCTGTACTGACACCACAACAAACAATGTTGTGTTTCCAATACCTGCAATAATAGTGTGTGATTCTCACCTGATCTGGGCTCTTGTTTCACGACACACGTCTTCTCCAGGTCCTCCTTATACTCCCTCTTGAGCTGCTTGACGATCTTCTTGCTGTGCGTTGGTTTCTTGACTCGAAACACTTCAGATTCATCTAAACAAACAAAAACACATGATAACGACCATGAGCGGGACCAGCATGAGTGAAGTGCGCAGAACATCCTCCACTACCTTCGTCATCGTCGAAGCTCAACAAGCTCGCTTTGGTCGGTGCGGTCAGAACCGGAACCACTTCCTTCACTTTCTTCTCCCTTTTAACGGGTTTCCCCGGGGTCAGGAAGCCGTTGCTGGGCAGGCTGTCCGCGAGGCTGGAGGTCTCCAGGAACGGCAGCTGAGCCGCCACAGGCCCGAACAACGTCGGCGCCAGCACCGGCTGCGAACTCTCCTCCGGATCCTCCTCCTCGGACTCGTTCCTGCGCCGAAAGTTGGCTCGTTTCGCCTTCTTGAACATGTTTTTATCTCGGGACTCCAGCACCGACGATGCGCGCTCGACGTCTGGATAAAAAAAAAAGTGGCGCTAGCAGCACGAAATGCGAGAAACACACCGCGGCTCAATGTCAGCCATTTTCTGTCACACTCATGGGGTCTTCTTCTGGGGTTATGGAAGCAACGCGCCAGCGCCATCTAACGGTGGGAGTGCGTAACTAGTGGTGCTTAGTTCTATAATTTAAACTTTTTTTTTACTCATTTATTTAAATTTGTGGTAACGTTAATTGATTCTATCTTCAAGATATTGTGTTGGTTTGAATTTTGATCTTTTTAGGTGAAATATTTTCATTTATTGACGAATTTAATTAACTAGTATAACTCAGGTAAAACATAATGCAAACCTCTATTAATATGGAGGACGATAAATGACTTATGTATAAATAAATGTATAAATACGTAACAAACTGTATACGTGTATGAATAAATGTGTGGATAAATATCAATATGTCAAAATGCCAAAATAAAAACATGACTTCTACTTTAATTTTTGTCAAAGAATGGAGATATTTTACATATAAATACACATTTTGTTATTTATACATTTTTTTAATATACATTACAATGTGGAAATATATTTTTTAATTGAAATGGTGTAGTTTTTAAGCACTTTCTTTTAAATTATTATTATTACTATTTATTGGAAATAAATTTCTCTATTGAAAGATTGAGTTTGTTTTTATTGAATACTTTCACTCGAAGGTTTTTTTTTAAAGATTGAATTTGTTTTAATTGAATACTTTAATTAGACGGGTTTTTTAAAGATTGAGTTTGTTTTAATTTAATACTTTAATTCGACGGGTTTATTTAAAGATTGAGTTTGTTTTTATTGAATACTTTAATTCAACAGGTTTTTTTTAAAGATTGAGTTTGTTTTTATTGAATACTTTAATTCGACGTTTTTTTTGTTTTTTTTTAAAGATTGAGTTTTTTTTTTATTGAATACTTGAATTCAAGGTTGTTTTTGAAAGATTGGATTTTTATTTTATAGAATCATTAATTCATTTTTTTTCTAAATCGAAAGGTTGAATTTGTTTTTATTAATTTAATTAAGTATTGTATTTAAAGCCTACAAGATAAACTATTGAATTTAGAACATTTATTTTGTTTTAAATTATTAACATAAACATTGAAAAAAAATCGATATTTCTTACAATAAGTTAAAAAAAATAATAATAATAATATTGTGATATAAACATAAAGAACCAAATTGTTTAATAGTAGGAATTCAACCTAACTATAGTTAAATGAAGGTATTGAATTATTAAAGAAAAAAAAAGTATTAATAGAAAAATGTCCATATTTTAAATTCAACCATTAAATATTCTGATGGAGCTCATATGCTTTGAAGTAAGTAATTAAAGGTTATTTCTAAAGCGCCTTTCTAGACCAGGGTCACAAAGCGCTTTAACAATCAAAAACAATACACAGTTAAAAGAGCTTTAAGGATCGGAGAAATGTGAGTTCTTCTACGAGAGCGGGTCAGAGTTTTGCATTAACTGCAGGCGAGACAGATCCTTCTTTTGTACATTTACAAAAATAAATAACCAGCTGCCATCAATTTTTAGATTTTCTATATATATTTAAATTAATATTATTTCTAATAATAACAAAGGATATGATTGAAATAACCATCATCACATATATGTATTTACAACTTGAAAAAAAAGGTTTTGTTTATATTTACTAATTACTTGTTTATGTGATTACTTATTTACTTGTATACTTAATTACTTGAATACTTGTACACTTGATTACTTGTATACTTGAATACTTGATTACTTGAATACTTGTATACTTGATTACTTGTATACTTGAATACTTGATTACTTGATTACTTGATTACTTGTATACCTGTATACTTGATCACTTGTATACTTGATTATTTGATTACTTGATTACTTATATATTTGTGTACTTGTATATTTGATCATGTGATTACTTGTATACATGATCACTTGTAAACTTGATTACTTTTATACTGGATTATGTGATTACTTGTATACTTGATTACTTGTATACTTATATATTTGTATACTTTATTATGTGATCACTTGTATACTTGATTATGTGATTACTTGTTTACTTGTTTACTTGATTATGTGATTACTTGATTACTTGTATATTTGTGTACTTGTATACTTGATTATGTGATTACTTGTTTACTTGTATACTTGAATGTGTGATTACTTAATTACTTGTATATTTGTGTACTTGTATCCTTGATTATGTGATTACTTGTATACTTGATTACTTGTATACTTATATTTTTTATATTTTATGTGATTACTTGTATACTTGATTATATGATTACTTGTATATTTGTATACTTGATTATGTGATTACATGTAAACTTGATTACTTGTATACTTATTTATTTTTTATACTTTACGTGATTACTTGCATACTTGATTACTTGTATACTTATATATTTTTATACTTTATGTGAGTACTTGTATACTTCATTATATGATTACTTGTATATTTGTATACTTGTATACTTTATTAATGCACTGCAACTCTTGAGAACAAAGAGATTAAACTTGATACTACAAATATATATTTATTCTAATTGCTTAATATGTTCCACTGATTTCTTTTTTTCTATGAAATATTCATGTTTATATTATTTTAATTTTTTTAATCCTTCTTGTGATTCCCTTTTTTTTCTGAAAAACGTATATTTGTCACATTTTCTTGCCATTGAGAACCTTTACACTATATATAAAAATGTAAATAACCAAACTAGTAAACGCGCTCACAGATGAAATATCGTTCTAGACATCGTCTCATGTGCTCATTAAACGCCAGACAATATATGACTTTTAGGATCATTACGGTGTAATTACTCAGCCAAGTGAGCGCCGTAATAACCGCCCGTGATTAAAACGTCATCGCAGATGTCGTCGGGAGTGATATGCGGTGATTAATTAAACATCACGATGACCTCTTGCCATTGAAATCATAATTGGAGATAAATATCTTCCAAAAATATCTTCCAATTAATGGGAGTATTGGAGCTTCAAAGTCTGAGGCCTCGCGCTCGTCTGAACATTCATCAGCCAGGAGTGTATTTAGCCGAGCAGGAAGCCTTGTAATCTCACAGGAAATCAATGTCTGCCGAGGAGATGATTGACTCGAGGATGGAGTCGTTTTCTGTTCGCATCAGCAACTAAATATAAGTGGAAGCACATGATACATGCATTTCATCGTAAATTATCTGCCATTACTTACTTTAGCGTAGTTTACGAGTGTACTTTGAGGTCCCTGGGCTGTATTTACGTGAAGATGAGGTAGAAGATCAGGAAGAAACTTTAAATTACTTCATTTTATTTATTCATGACTTGTGTTTTAACATGACTATAGGATTTTTGACATTCAATACTTTACAAAAAGATCTAAATTATTATAACAAAAATATTTGGGAACAAAGTACTTTTATTTTAGAGTTTTCCTAAAATGCAAGTTCTATAAAATACAATGAAATTATGTTTAGCGTGATGTTTTTACATACTTTATTACTTCTCGCTCCTTTTTTTTTGCCTGATGGATATACTTGATTATTTGTATACTTGTATACTTGATTATTTGTATACTTGTATCCTTGTATACTTGATTACTTGTATACTTGATTTTGTGATTATTTGATTACTTGTACACTTGATCATCCGATTACTTGTATACTTGATTACTTGTACATTTGTATACTTGATTACTTGATTATTTGTATACTTGTATCCTTGTATACTTGATTACTTTGTATACTTGTTTATGTGATTATTTGATTACTTGTACACTTGATCATCTGATTACTTTTATACTTGATTACTTGATCATCTGATCACTTGTATACTTGATTACTTGTACATTTGTATACTTTATTACTTGTATACTTGTATACTTAATAACTTGAATACTTCTATACTCGATTTTAGAGTTTTCCTAAAAGGCAAGTTCTATAAAATACAATGAAATTATGTTTAGCTTGATGTTTTTACATACTTTATTACTTCTCGCTCCTTTTTTTTTGCCTGATGGATATACTTGATTATTTGTATACTTGATTATTTAATTACTTGTAGACTTGATCATCTGATTACTTGTATACTTGATTACTTGTACATTTGTATACTAGATTACTTTTATGCTTGTATACTTAATAACTTGAATACTTCTAAACTACTCGATTTTAGAGTTTTCCTAAAATGCAAGTTCTATAAAATACAATGAAATTATGTTTAGCTTGATGTTTTTACATACTTTATTACTTCTCGCTCCTTTTTTTTGCCTGATGGATATACTTGATTATTTGTATACTTCTATACTTGATTATTTGTATACTTCTATACTTGATTATTTGTATACTTGTATCCTTGTATACTTGATTACTTGTATACTTGTTTATGTGATTACTCGATTACTTGTATACTTGATTTTGTGATTATTTGATTACTTGTAGACTTGATTACTTGTACATTTGTATACTTGATTACTTGTATGCTTGTATACTTAATAACTTGAATACTTCTAAACTCGATTTTAGAGTTTTCCTAAAATGCAAGTTCTATAAAATACAATGAAATTATGTTTAGCTTGATGTTTTTACATACTTTATTACTTCTCTCTCCTTTTTTTTTGCCTGATGGATATACTTGATTATTTGTATACTTGTATCCTTGTATACTTGATTACTTGATTATTTGTATACTTGTATCCTTGTATACTTGTATCCTTGTATACTTGATTACTTTGTATACTTGATTATGTGATTATGTGATTACTTGTTTATGTGATTACTCGATTACTTGTATACTTGATTTTGTGATTATTTGATTACTTGTACACTTGATCATCCGATTACTTGTACATTTGTATACTTGATTACTTGTATGCTTGTATACTTAATAACTTGAATACTTCTAAACACGATTTTAGAGTTTTCCTAAAATGCAAGTTCTATAAAATACAATGAAATTATGTTTAACTTGATGTTTTTACATACTATTTTACTTCTTGCTCCTTTTTTTTGCCTGATGGTCCCTAACAACAGCCCCTGTATAAAATGTGGCCCCTGAGGAAATATAATGTATCTTTTTGGACGGTAGGAGGAAACTGGAGTGTCCAGAAAAAAAACAGGAAATTACAGAAAAAAGAATTCTAAATTTATTAAGGCTTATATATACTTTACAGATTCCAAAATATTTGTTTTATCATAGTTCTTGTGGTTTCATGGTTTATAATTCAGTAGTGCGTATATAATAGAATCATTTGTTAATTCAATTAAACTCCTGGCCGCTAGATGGCAGCAGACATTACGTACTTAACGATGAAAACCTGTTAGATCCCTTGTATACTTGATTATTTATATACTTGATTATTTGTATACTTGTATACTTGATTACTTGTATAGTTGATTATTTGTATACTTGTATACTTGATTATTTGCATACGTGTGTGCTTGATTATTTGTATACTTTTATACTTGATTATTTGTATACTTGTATGCTTTATTACTTGTATACTTGATTATTTGCATACTTGTATACTTGATTATTTGTATACTTGTATGCTTGACTACTTGTGTACTTGATTATTTGTATACTTTTATACTTCATTATTTGTATACTTGTATGCTTAATTACTTGTATACTTGATTATTTGTACCCTTGTATACTTGATTTTGTGATTACGTGATTACTTGTTTATGTGATTACTCGATTACTTGTATACTTGATTTTGTGATTATTTGATTACATGTACACTTAATAACTTGAATACTTGTAAACCTGATCATGCGATTACTTGTATACTTGATTACTTGTACACTTGATTTTGTGATTACTTTATCACTTGTGTACTTGATTACTTGTGTACTAGATTACTTGATTATGTGATTACTTGATTACTTGTTCACTTGTATACTTGATAACTTGTATATTTGTATATTTGTATACTTGAATACTTGATTATGTGATTAATTTTTTATAATAAAAATATTTATAATGTAATTGCTTAATATGTTCCACTTATTTTTTTATCTGAAACATTTCTACTGCTTATAAAGCAAAGACGTTTGAAGGGAAATGTTTACTATAAATATGGAGCAAATGATTTCAGCGATGAGAATCAAAATAACATGAGTGTGTTTGGAAAAAAACGGATGTAATCGATGAAGAATTCCAGACTATCATCTGAGAAGTACCAGTCGCTGCCACTTGGAGGCGCTGCTGCCTCTCTCAAACATCACCACTCACTCCTGTTTAAATGCTAATGAAATACAATGACATTTCCTGATCCTGTAAATGTACATGAAACACGTCCAATTGAAATTAAAATGAATTCAGAAAATACCCAAGTCGTTGTGGGTCATCAAAGCGCCTCCTGAAAGTCAGACGTGGAAAAAAACCATTTCCCGGTGATCATTTTGTGTAATGAAATCAACTTCATTTGTGTGCGTCACGTCCATCCATAATTGTTGAGTTGTGTTTCCACGAGGCGAGGAGACACTTGTGTATATATGACGGCACAAGACAAGCCTTCAGGGTACGTTTAAAAAACAAACAATAAAAAAACAGCATAGATGGCAAAGTTCCATTTGCAGGTACCAACATCAGGGTTGAATAACCGAGCTTATTAAATACACAGTGTGCACGTCAGCAGCTAATGAAGATGGAAAGTGAGGTGAAAGTAAAAATGCGGCACATTAATGAAAGAGCAAGAGTATTGACTCTTCTTTTTTCTTTTTTTTTTCTCCCCCCCCCCAACAACCAAGGTCTCTTATTAACGCAAGGTTATGTAGAAGTAGTTAGAAGGAAATTAGGATGTCAAAAGTGATCACCAAGAGAACCGGCTCACGGTTCAACTGAAGCTCCGTGTACCTCGTCTTTCATGTGTCGCCGTGAAAGTACAAGATGTTGAAGGTCACGCGAGTGGAAAGAAAAAATATAGATAATTTCCAGTGAGTCTGAGGTGACGTGTGGAGCTGATTTTAATAAAAGTGTCTTCAACTACTCCGGGGATCAGAAGGTAATTTTCTTCAGATCATGGTTTCCTGCTCGTCTAGTCGGCCTCAGAACTCAGATCAACAGGCTTTTATTGAAGTTGTACGGAGAAAGTATTAATGAACAGGTTTTTTTTGCAAATCTGTGTGAAATATGACTTCATTTGTACAAACAAAATAATGAAATGCTAATAAAAAAACAGAAAAAAAGAAAACATTAACAAAACACTTCAGTTTGTAGTAAATTGCAACATATTTCTACATACACTTGTATATTTGTATATTTGTATACTGATTACTTTACATTTGTGTAAGGTAAGGTAAGGTAAAACTTTATTAAATTGTTTTTTTCCAATAGCCAATACATACAGCAATTTTTTTAAAATAAAAAATAGAAAATAAATCAAAATAAAATAAGAACAAGAACATAAAGAGAAAGAACAAGATGACACAATCAAAGTCTAAAGATAAAGAACAAGAACTTGATTACTTGTATTAATGCGTACTTGTATATGTGCGTACTTGTATGCACTGTGCACACTATGCACATTTGATATCTTGAAAACTTGTTAACTTGCACACTTAATAATTTTTTTTTATATGGAGATAGTATCAGTTTGAGGCTGGATTAGGATCATTTAAACTGCAGATCAAAGCCTTAAATGGACGAGAACATCCCTAGTCTGGAGGTATGAGGTTCTTCAGCAGCACCTGTTACAGGTCAGCACATCAACATCAACATTAAACTACTCTGATCTTTTTAACCAACTATGCGGCGGGCCACGTAAAATGACTTGGCGCCTCACAATTGGCTGTTTAAGTGTAACACAAAAATGAACAAACGCTCGAGATTTCACTGTTCCTTTAGGCCATAATGGCTGCGGCCATAAATTGAGTTACAACACAAATATAACACAAACATTATCTAACCCTGTGAATATTTACATGTTAATTCTAACGAAAAAAACTCATTATTTTATGTTACACAAACTCAAATTGCATCACAAACTAGAGCTCCTAGTTTACTGACGGCGTTTATTCGTTTTCGCGTTGCAATTACTGAGGACAAGAGGATACAGTCGACTCATTTTTAAATATAGAACCCAAGAAGATTAGTTTCATGGAGGTGTTTGTTCCTTTTTTATCCACTTTACGATTGGCCGTCCATGGGGTCATGTGACAGGAGCGCTTTTGTTCTGAAGTAAGTAAGTCAGTAAGTAAGTCATTTTTATTCATAGAGCGCTTTTCCAGACCAGGGTCACAAAGCGCTTAACAATCAAAACAATACTCAATAAAGTATATATTTTAAAGTAAGTAAGTAAGTAATATTTATTTATATAGAGCTTTTCCAGACCAGGGTCACAAAGCGCTTAAACAATCAAAACAATACTCAAAAAAGTACATACTTTAAAGATCAAGATAATACTGAGAACAACACAGGAGTTCCAGAAAATCAAGGAAAAGCCTGAACAAATAGAAACGTCTTAAGATGTTTCTTAAAGGAGTCAGTAGATCCATCAAGAGCAAAGAGAGAGAAGATCGTTCCAAAGCTTAGGAGCAACAGCCTGAAAAGATTTCTCTCCTCTGATCCTAAGGTAAGGTAAGGTAAGGTAAGGTAAAACTTTATTGATCCCTCAGGAGGTCTCCTTTGGGAAATTGTTTTTTACCAATAGCCAGCAATTTTTCATAAACAATAAAAGATAATACATAAAAAATAAAATAAGAAGAACATAAAGAGGAAGAACAAGATGACACAATCTAAGTCTAAAGACAAAGACAAAGGACATAGGTCAAGGAAAGAAAAACAACAAAGACAAAGATACAGAGACTAACATGGAACAGAACATCCAGATACTTTCACTCCACTCCTGCCCCCGAACTCAGAATTGTACAATTTAATAGCCCGAGGGATGAATGAGTCCCTGAGTCTATTTGTTTTGCACCTGGGTAGGAGCATTCGTGCACTCATTCTGCTTCTCTGCTCACTGATGACAGTGTTCAGAGGATGACTGTCATCATCCATGATGGACAGTAGTTTGTTCAATGATATCCTCTCAGCAACTGTCACCAGTGAGTCCAGCTTCATTCCAACCACAGAACCAGCCCTCCTGATCAACCTGTCCAACCTGTTGACACTCCTCTTGGACACATTTCCACCCCAACACACCACAGCATAGAACAGGACACTGGCCACCACAGACTGGTAGAACATGCAGAGGAGCTTCTTGCAGATGTTAAATGATCGAAGCCTCCTCAGAAAGTACAGTCTACTCTGAACCTTCTTATAGACTGAGCCGTGTGCGAGGAACCATAAGTAGATTCTGATCCACAGACCTCAGAGCCCGAGCTGGGGTGTAAGGCTGGATCAGATCAGTGATGTAAGGAGGAGCCTGACCATGAATAGATCTGAAAGTAAGAACCAGAATTTTAAAGTTGATCCTGAAAGAAACTGGAAGCCAGTGAAGAGTTTTAAGGATCGTAGAAATGTGAGTTCTTCTACTTGAGCGGGTTAAAGGTCAAGATAAAACTGATAACACAACAGGAGTTCCAGAAAATCAAGGAAAATCCTGAACAAATAAGTAAAAGCGCATCTCATGTTATTTCTCTTTTGCTTTCTTCTGTCAAAATCCACCTGGAAACGGTGAAAAGGTGTCTCCAGTTAAGATTTGGATGGAAGTTCTCCCACCATGGCCGAGACAATGAGAGGATCTCAAAAAGAAAGAAACCCCCCAGACCTTCCCCACCAGCACCTGTTAGTGACGAACGGTGGAAAGAAAGGGGGGAAGAGCCGACGATGCGCCTGATTATAGAGAACACAGAAGGGAAAATGACGATGTTTAAACCCACTTTGAAGTATCAAAACCGGTAAATAAATGATGCTCAAGAAGACTCGGCGGCTCCTTACACCTGCGGCTCGACGCTTAAATATTCATCTCCTGTCACCGTCGCACACTTGAAAACCCGGTGTGTACATCAGTGTGTGTTTACGAAGAGATGTTGCTTCACAAATGGCCGTCCTCTGGTGCCTACATTAGGAGTGGAGTTGAGGAGATCAACTTTTAAACGGCCTCATCAGTGGACGCTTCCCTCCGTCTTCTCTCGTTCCTCCCGATGCTCATAATTGTCCTGAATTAGTGCCAGATCTGTTATAGCTCATTTGGCACGAGAGCAGACACTTGTGGAGATTTATTCCAGGAGAAAAAAAAAAGAAAAAAATTGGACTGTAAAGAGAATTTAAATGCGGAGCTAATATGGAGAGGAAATCCTGCAGCGTCTCTGTGTAAACGGCACTAATTGGTCAAACTCCATTTTTTAAAAGAGACGACATGTTGTCAACAGCTGCTCTGAACAGTCGAGGAAAAGTTTATACGTACGTAATATTTAACAATAGTTTATCACAAGTTAAATCACAAAAATAATGCTTAATAACTTAAGTGGCTTCTGGGAACTTTTACAATAAACTATAACAAAAAAAACGATGTGTGTGTGTTTGGTGAAGACTCACAAACCACTGGAGAAAAGTTATGGAAAACGAGCCGTTGTAATAATGTGGTAATAACAATGTGGATCAGGGGTCCCTCAAACTTTTTTTTGCTGTGTTTACCGGTTAATCATGGACTGAACTTCAGATAAAAACAGTAAAAAATGATTGAATTTGCGGGGGCAGTGGCTGGAGCTGCTATTGACGCAATGTTGTCAGCAATCTGCAATCATCGTGTCCTTTATACACGCCGGACTTCCCGTAGGCCAGCGTCGGCTCGTCTCACGGTTCTGCCTGATAAACTCTGACTTTGTGATTTCACTGTTTTGTCAACATTTTTGGTCACTTGGTCTTTGTATAGCTTGTACAATTTACGTGATAACTTGTAAATTTTTATACTTTAGAACTTGTACAGGTATATGTGCGTACTTGTATGCACTGTGCACACTATGCACACTAGATGAACTTGAATTAACTTGTATGCTTGTACACTTGTGTACTTGTACGCTTGTATACTTGATCACTTATATAGCTTGTACAATATACTTGTACAGTATAGCTTGTATATTTGTGTACTTCATTACTTGTATAGCTTGTGTACTTGGTTACCTGTATATTTTTGTATACTTGATTACTTGATTCCTTGTATATTTGTATGCTTGATTACTTGTATAGCTTCTGTATACACGCCGGACTTCCCATAGGCCAGCATCGACTCGTCTCACAGTTCTGCCTGGAAAACTCTGACTTTGTGATTTCACTATTTTTGTCAACATTTTTGGTCACTTGTTTTTTTTGAGATTTTTAATTTAGTTAATTACATTTTTTTCTTTGTATTATTTTTTTTCTTTAACTTTAATGAATTCTAATTCATTAAAATAAAGTGTTTAAAAAACTTAAACACTAGTTTACAGTTTTATTTTTGAAAAAAAGGATTTGTATTGAAAACCAAGTTAGGTAGATTTTCAGAATATTAGCTAATTTTGCCAATTGTAAGGGGATGGAAAAAGGGAGCAGAAGACCCCCACGAAAATACAAATATATATATATATGTTTTCCATAGTTCCTTCCCCTCTCACTTCAGATATCTTTGGGTTATTTGGTTTTCAAATGATTATTTTATTTCCCAAGTACGTTCGGCTGTTTTTATTTTATAAAACAACAGTAAAGACCGGATGAAATATTTACGTACTGAGTTCATGATCATATCATATATCTTTTCATTTTCGACAATGGAATAAAACATACAAAATAAACCTTTAAACAGAAAGAACTGAGACGTAAAAAGTCAAAATCTGCTGCTTTTCTTGAGCCTCAACTATTTTAGAACTTCACGTTAATATACAGGAAGTAAACGGATCGATGAAGAAGGCTATGACTAGAAATAATGACTATTGTTTTAACGTGGCCCCGGGGGTTGTTTTCATATTTCTCTACCCACCCTATCGAATTACATAGATTTTTACATTCCCCTGCACGTCTTCCAGCGTCGGCGCTCCCGGCGATCTCCAGGAGTAAAGTTATTTTCCCCGGTGATTTTACAGTAATTACAAAAGGATAAATGATGGTCCTTGGACACATTTCTTTCCAATTTCTGTCTGAGCGTTCGGGAGCATGACCACGAGCACTTTCTGTCAAAATCAAGTAGAGAGTGATGAAAGAAGAGCTGAACGCTGCATCAGAGGATCTCTCTTCTTTCATTTTTTAAATCACTCGCGACAATTACTCGCTCGTGTTCCGAGGTAGAGGCGCATTTTGGTATATTTAACAGCTTAACTGGGTTCACGGGGGGGACGGGGGGGAATCCTGGCTAGTTGGGGCAAGAGGCAGGGGACATCCTGGAAAGAAATAGGTTAGGTTAGGTTAGGTAGAACTAAATTGTTTTTTTTTCCAATCAGCCACAGCAATACAGCAATTTTTCATAAAAAATAAATCAAGATAAAATAAGAACAAGAGAAATAAAGAGAAAGAACAAGATGATACAATCTAAGTCTAAGTTAAGAACATAGATTAAAATAATATTATATATTATTATAGTATAATTATTATTATACATTATTATCAAATTAATTAATTAATTAAATTAAATATATCAAATGATATCAGAATCAGAGCATGTTTATTACCAGGGAATTATTTCTGGTGATTAGAATAAGACAAAAAATTAATCAAAATAAAATAAGAACAAAGAGAAATAAAGAGAAAGAACAAGATGATACAATCTAAGTCTAAGTTAAGAACATAGATTAAAATAATATTATATATTATTATAGTATAATTATTATTATACATTATTATCAAATTAATTAATTAATTAATTAAATTAAATATATCAAATGATATCAGAATCAGAGCATGTTTATTACCAGGGAATTATTTCTGGAGATTAGAATAAGATAAAAAATAAATCAAAATAAAATAAGAACAAAGAGAAATAAAGAGAAAGAACAAGATGATACAATCTAAGTCTAAGTTAAGAACATAGATTAAAATAATATTATATATTATTATAGTATAATTATTATTATACATTATTATCAAATTAATTAATTAATTAATTAAATAAAATATATCAAATGATATCAGAATCAGAGCATGTTTATTACCAGGGAATTATTTCTGGTGATTAGAATAAGATAAAAAATTAATCAAAATAAAATAAGAACAAAGAGAAATAAAGAGAAAGAACAAGATGATACAATCTAAGTCTAAGTTAAGAACATAGATTAAAATAATATTATATATTATTATAGTGTAATTATTATTATACATTATTATCAAATTAATGAATTAATGAATTAAATTAAATATATCAAATGATATCAGAATCAGAGCATGTTTATTACCAGGGAATTATTTCTGGTGATTAGAATAAGATAAAAAATAAATCAAAATAAAATAAGAACAAAGAGAAATAAAGAGAAAGAACAAGATGAGACAATCTAAGTCTAAGTTAAGAACATAGATTAAAATAATATTATATATTATTATAGTATAATTATTATTATACATTATTATCAAATTAATTAATTAATTAATTAAATTAAATATATCAAATGATATCAGAATCAGAGCATGTTTATTACCAGGGAATTATTTCTGGTGATTAGAATAAGATAAAAAATGAATCAAAATAAAATAAGAACAAAGAGAAATAAAGAGAAAGAACAAGATGATACAATCTAAGTCTAAGTTAAGAACATAGATTAAAATAATATTATATATTATTATAGTATAATTATTATTATACATTATTATCAAATTAATTAATTAATTAATTAAATTAAATATATCAAATGATATCAGAATCAGAGCATGTTTATTACCAGGGAATTATTTCTGGTGATTAGAATAAGATAAAAAATTAATCAAAATAAAATAAGAACAAAGAGAAATAAAGAGAAAGAACAAGATGAGACAATCTAAGTCTAAGTTAAGAACATAGATTAAAATAATATTATATATTATTATAGTATAATTATTATTATACATTATTATCAAATTAATTAATTAATTAATTAAATTAAATATATCAAATGATATCAGAATCAGAGCATGTTTATTACCAGGGAATTATTTCTGGTGATTAGAATAAGATAAAAAATGAATCAAAATAAAATAAGAACAAAGAGAAATAAAGAGAAAGAACAAGATGATACAATCTAAGTCTAAGTTAAGAACATAGATTAAAATAATATTATATATTATTATAGTGTAATTATTATTATACATTATTATCAAATTAATGAATTAATGAATTAAATTAAATATATCAAATGATATCAGAATCAGAGCATGTTTATTACCAGGGAATTATTTCTGGTGATTAGAATAAGATAAAAAATAAATCAAAATAAAATAAGAACAAAGAGAAATAAAGAGAAAGAACAAGATGAGACAATCTAAGTCTAAGTTAAGAACATAGATTAAAATAATATTATATATTATTATAGTATAATTATTATTATACATTATTATCAAATTAATTAATTAATTAATTAAATTAAATATATCAAATGATATCAGAATCAGAGCATGTTTATTACCAGGGAATTATTTCTGGTGATTAGAATAAGATAAAAAATGAATCAAAATAAAATAAGAACAAAGAGAAATAAAGAGAAAGAACAAGATGATACAATCTAAGTCTAAGTTAAGAACATAGATTAAAATAATATTATATATTATTATAGTATAATTATTATTATACATTATTATCAAATTAATTAATTAATTAATTAAATTAAATATATCAAATGATATCAGAATCAGAGCATGTTTATTACCAGGGAATTATTTCTGGTGATTAGAATAAGATAAAAAATTAATCAAAATAAAATAAGAACAAGAGAAATAAAGAGAAAGAACAAGATGATACAATCTAAGACTAAGTTAAGAACATAGATTAAAATAATATTATATATTATTATAGTATAATTATTATTATACATTATTATCAAATTAATTAATTAATTAATTAAATTAAATATATCAAATGATATCAGAATCAGAGCATGTTTATTACCAGGGAATTATTTCTGGTGATTAGAATAAGATAAAAAATTAATCAAAATAAAATAAGAACAAAGAGAAATAAAGAGAAAGAACAAGATGATACAATCTAAGTCTAAGTTAAGAACATAGATTAAAATAATATTATATATTATTATAGTATAATTATTATTATACATTATTATCAAATTAATTAATTAATTAATTAAATTAAATATATCAAATGATATCAGAATCAGAGCATGTTTATTACCAGGGAATTATTTCTGCTGATTAGAATAAGATAAAAAATAAATCAAAATAAAATAAGAACAAAGAGAAATAAAGAGAAAGAACAAGATGAGACAATCTAAGTCTAAGTTAAGAACATAGATTAAAATAATATTATATATTATTATAGTATAATAATTATTATACATTATTATCAAATTAATTAATTAATTAATTTAATTAAATATATCAAATGATATCAGAATCAGAGCATGTTTATTACCAGGGAATTATTTCTGGTGATTAGAATAAGATAAAAAATAAATCAAAATAAAATAAGAACAAAGAGAAATAAAGAGAAAGAACAAGACGATACAATCTAAGTCTAAGTTAAGAACATAGATTAAAATAATATTATATATTATTATAGTATAATTATTATTATACATTATTATCAAATTAATTAATTAATTAATTAAATTAAATATATCAAATGATATCAGAATCAGAGCATGTTTATTACCAGGGAATTATTTCTGGTGATTAGAATAAGATAAAAAATTAATCAAAATAAAATAAGAACAAAGAGAAATAAAGAGAAAGAACAAGATGATACAATCTAAGTCTAAGTTAAGAACATAGATTAAAATAATATTATATATTATTATAGTATAATTATTATTATACATTATTATCAAATTAATTAATTAATTAATTAAATTAAATATATCAAATTATATCAGAATCAGAGCATGTTTATTACCAGGGAATTATTTCTGGTGATTAGAATAAGATAAAAAATAAATCAAAATAAAATAAGAACAAAGAGAAAGAACAAGATGATACAATCTAAGTCTACGTTAAGAACATAGATTAAAATAATATTATTTATTATTATAGTATAATTATTATTATACATTATTATCAAATTAATTAATTAATTAATTAAATTAAATATATCAAATGATATCAGAATCAGAGCATGTTTATTACCAGGGAATTATTTCTGGTGATTAGAATAAGATAAAAAATTAATCAAAATAAAATAAGAACAAAGAGAAATAAAGAGAAAGAACAAGATGAGACAATCTAAGTCTATGATAAAGAACATAGATCAAAGAAAAATAACAAAGACAAAGGATACAAAGATTAATTAAATTAAATTAATTAATAATTAAATGTATTCAAAAATTATAATTATATTATTATCTTATATATTATTATATTATAAGTATTATTATAAATTTTAATCAAATTAATTAGTAAATTAATTAAATTAAATATATCAAATTATATCAGAATCAGAACATTTTTATTACGAGTTAATTATTATGGTGATTAAAATAAGATAAAAAATTAAATTAAATTAAATGATCTGGACCAAATTTAATTAACGGATTTATAAAAAAGGCTGAAGGTACAAGCTAGCTTTAGCATCCCAGATGGAGTAACAGGTGGTCGCGAACAGATGAATTGAACAGTCGCAGGAATCTTCAAACAGACCTGGGAATTTGACAAAAACCACAGCAGCAGGAGTGAAAAAACACACAAAAAAAACAAGTGAAGAAAGAGTGGGACAACAAAAACAGAAAATAGGACTCCTTGGCTGGGGAAGAGAGGCGGCGAGGGATGAAAAAGACTGATTACACAGTTAGGAAGACCATCACACACAGGTGGGAAGGGAAAAAAACAAGCTATAGATCAGAAATAAACAGAGAATATAACAGGAAACAATACATTGCAGCGGGAACATAGCTCTTTAAAACCTGCCATTCGCTTTTTTCTTTCTCCTAAATCACAAAAATGCTTCTTTTTTATTTTTTTGGAACAACTGTAACCGTTTTTTGGGCACTCAAGGTCACCGGCTGAAACAAAATGTGTATTATTTCTGCGTTTGTTCTTATTTACAAAACATTCACATCACATTTTCTTCTTCAAATTCCTCTTTTATTTAAAGTTTTCGATCCCTGCCCGTTACATTTTATTTTGTTTTCTGGCAGCTTACAGGGCGGATCCGATATGGGTGAACTTGATATACACCGGACTTCCAGTAGACCGGCATCAGCTCGTCTCACAGTTCTGCTTGGTCCCTATTGGATATTTTGGCTTTGTGATTTCTTGTCAACAGTTTTGGTTACTCTTTTTTGTTCCTTTATTTAATGTTTTTTTGTGGTTTGTGTGTCTTTATGCCATCATTGTTTAGACCTCGTTTGTCGGATTATTAGGACTTCGGGATAGGCCACCATCTTGTGAACATTTCAAATATTACTTGGAGTATTTATTTGGGGACTGTTACAAATTAAATTGAATTATGTTATATTTAACTGTGTTTAATACTATTCATTTTAATTCATTAAAATTAAACAATTATATTTTTGGAAAAAATATTCACGCTGTGTTAATTTTTGTGTTGCATTTTAACTTTCTGTTCGCTAAACTTCAGATGGCAGCAGTCATTACGTTCTCCGTGGCTAGAGGAACAATAAAATCCTGTGAAATTCCGGCAATGACTGAGGACGAGAGGATACAGTGACTCCAGCAGCTTCTAAGCTGATGTTTGGACATATTTTGGTTTGAAAACAAATGAAAGCAGTTACGACTTTGTCAAGAGTCATGTGGTCTGTAAATACTACAACACCAGAGTCAAATACTCGACAATACTACACATATATCCTTGTTACTACAGTATCACTATATACCGTATCGTTGACCCTGTATCTTGATATGTATCGTATTAATAGATATCTTGCCAATACACATTGCTAGTCATTACGTACTCTGCGGCTGAAGAAACATTGAAATCCCCCAAAATCCGATAACTGAGGACGAGAGGATACAGTGACTCCAGCAGCTTTTAAAAGCTGATGTTTGGACATATTTTGGTTTGAAAACAAATGAAAGCAGTTACGACTTCGTCAAGAGTCATGCGTTCTGTAAATTCTGCAACACCAGAGTCAAGTACTGGACAATACTACACATATATCCTTGTTACTACAGTATCACTATATATAGTATCGTTGACGCTGTATCTTGATATGTATCGTATTAATAGATATCTTGCCAATACACATTGCTAGTCATCACGTACTCTGCGGCTGAAGAAACATTGAAATCCCCCAAAATCCGATAACTGAGGACGAGAGGATACAGTGACTCCAGCAGCTTTTAAAAGCTGATGTTTGGACATATTTTAGTTTCAAAAACAAATGAAAGCAGTTACGACTTCATCAAGAGTCAGGTGGTCTGTAAATTCTGCAACACCAGAGTCAAGTACTGGACAATACTACACATATATCCTTGTTACTACAGTATCACTATATATAGTATCGTTGACGCTGTATCTTGATATGTATCGTATTAATAGATATCTTGCCAATACACATTGCTAGTCATCACGTACTCTGCGGCTGAAGAAACATTGAAATCCCCCAAAATCCGATAACTGAGGACGAGAGGATACTGTGACTCCAGCAGCTTTTAAAAGCTGATGTTTGGACATATTTTAGTTTCAAAAACAAATGAAAGCAGTTAAGACTTCATCAAGAGTCACGTGGTCTGTAAATTCTGCAACACAAGAGTCAAGTACTGGACAATACTACACATATATCCTTGTTACTACAGTATCATTATATACCATATCGTTGACCCTGTATCTTGATATGTATCGTATTAGTAGATATCTTGCCAATACACATTGCTAGTCATCACGTACTCTGCGGCTGATGAAACATTGAAATCCCCCAAAATCCGATAACTGAGGACGAGAGGATACAGTGACTCCAGCAGCTTTTAAAAGCTGATGTTTGGACATATTTTAGTTTAAAAAACAAATGAAAACAGTTACGACTTCATCAAGAGTCACGTGGTCTGTAAATTCTGCAACACCAGAGTCAAGTACTGGACAATACTACACATATATCCTTGTTACTACAGTATCACTATATATAGTATCGTTGACGCTGTATCTTGATATGTATCGTATTAATAGATATCTTGCCAATAAACATTGCTAGTCATTACGTACTCTGCGGCTGAAGAAACATTGAAATCCCCCAAAATCCGATAACTGGGGACGAGAGGATACTGTGACTCCAGCAGCTTTTAAAAGCTGATGTTTGGACATATTTTAGTTTCAAAAACAAATGAAAATAGTTACGACTTCATCAAGAGTCATGTGGTCTGTAAATTCTGCAACACCAGAGTCAAGTACTCGACAATACTACAAAAAAATAAATTATGGGATAGAATTTGCACAGGTTTTGAGGTTGAGGACTGAGAGTTGGGATTAGGGGGATTAACGTGACTGGGTTTTATATCAAGAGTCTGCTGGAGGAAAGCTGGATCTTCTCAGCAGGTACTTCTCTATATTTTCACGCAGATTTAGAATTTTCTAAAGTAGTTCTAGTCTCTCTGAGTGAGACAAGTCGACCAACCTGGCCACAAAACCAAGGCTTTGATTTAATCCCTGCCTCTCCAGCACTACACAGGCAACAAAGCGACCCTCGACGCCCCCTGCCGGTCGACCCCAGAGTGGGGCTCGGTCTTCCACCGAGGGGCTCAGGAGAAGCCACCCTGCTCCTTGCATCGGGGGTTCGTTTGAAGATGAGTGGAGCCAAGTGTGAGGCGAGCCCCGGCTGATGGGAGGAGATGCTGGATGAAGCCGCGGT
Source organism: Callionymus lyra (assembly GCF_982586985.1). Classification (NCBI taxonomy): domain Eukaryota; kingdom Metazoa; phylum Chordata; class Actinopteri; order Syngnathiformes; family Callionymidae; genus Callionymus; species Callionymus lyra. Next base: position 8,056,256 of record NC_141831.1, read on the forward strand.
TCGTCTCTTTGAACCGCTAATGGCCGTGTTTAAAGCTGACCTCGCTTCCTGTCTCAGGCTGTGTTTGGCTCATTAAAATATGTACCGGGATAAAACATCCAGATGGGAGTTCATCATGAAACATGGATCGCACCCGCGATGAGTAGCAGGTGAGAAATCTGCATGAGTCGTTGATATTTAAGCTTCTGTCCGGGCGTAGAGGAATCAAAGCGTGAATCCTCAACGCGGGTTAATGTGATTCTGTCGTGGTTCGTTGTCGTCATGTTGGGCCTTATGGTGATGTTGCCTCGACTGACCCGTGGCGTCCGTTATACACTGTTTTGGCCGTTCGATGAAACGGGTGACATGTTTACATTCCTGCTTTTTCAAAGGAAAAATATATATTTTGGCTAAATTCAGCTCAAATACAGTTTTTAATACGATCGTGATGAGATGTATGTACGAGTAACACAATAAAAAAATAAACAAATAAATGTATAAGCATGTAAATAAATGTGTATATATAAATACATGTCAAAATGTCTAAAATTAAAACTACTGATATTATTGTTCTGCTGATATTTCTGATACGTTTCGATGTTTATTTATCTGTAAATGTAATAATTTATGCATTTTATTATTTCAACATTAATTTATTTATGCATTAACATATTTCCTCTTTTATTTATTTTGACATTTCGATGGCAGGATGTGATCGAAGTAGGGCAGCCGACAACAGTCTGAATAATTGCACAAATAAATCTAGTACAAATAAAGTCAAAATGATTGTATTTATGCACATAAATAGCACTGTATTTTGAGAAAATAAAAAAGATAACATATTATATTTATTTAATATTTATTTATAAACTTATATATGTATTTTGTAGATTTATAATATTTAAAATTTTGTAATTTACCGTCCTTTGCATCGATTAACTCCATCTCAAACATTTATTTTAATCCCTTCCTTTTGGGAAAATGTCCTCAATATAATAAATAATTATAGGTTTCCTATTTTTGGAGATTTACAAAAACTTAGATTAGATTTATATTAAAGATTAAAAAAAACAACAACTATATTTTTATTACGTATTCATTGTCAAAGGGTGACAAAGTTGAGATAAAAGAAAATAAAATCTGTCCAACTATGAAAGAAAGAAAATAAGTCAATCAATGGGTTACTTGCCTACCTGAGACCTTGGCTCCTGCCGGACTTATGTCTCTATGTCTTCTCTTTGATATCGCTTTAAAAAATCAGCGTTACGGGGTGGCATGTAAAGCAGTTGGACTGGCATTAATTATATTTTATACACAATAGGTTTGAAATCTGACTTAAAGCTGAAACTTAACCAGAGAAGTGAGCTGGTTTAAAGTCACAAGAGTTTTACTTGTACAAGGAGAGAGAAGAATGACAACACACGTACATTTACATGTGTGTTCAACTTTTCTCTGAAGCAAACGCAAACTGTCGGGCGCTCTACTAGGAGAACTTACATTTCTCTGATCCTTAAAACTCTTCACTGGCTGCCAGTTTCTTTCAGGATCAACTTTAAAATTCTGGTTCTTACTTTCAGATCCATTCATGGTCAGACCTTCCATCTGATCCAGACTTACACCCCAGCTCGGGCTCTGAGGTCCGTGGATCAGAATCTACTGATGGTTCCTGAGACACACTCTGGACCTCCTCCTCCATCCTTCCTCGCTCAGAATGATTTCTCAAGGTCCGGCCACAACAAAAGTGAGTCGATGAGCGAGTCCCTTCGCAAACGTCGATCCATTTTGAACTCGTCTTCTTTCTCACGTAGGTTCCAGGGGGCAGGTTCTGGGCCCCGGGGCTGGGGCAGGGGGGGTCAGTCTGAGTGGAGATGGGGGAGTATAAGGTAGCGGGGGATCAATCTATCATCCCTCCTGTTGCTTCGTATCGACTCGCTCGTCCCACTGGGCCAACACAGTCAATCTGCTCTCAGGCATTTTGTGCGGGTCGATGAAGGAGCGTGCCCGACTCCGAACGTAGCTCTTAAAAAGACGTGTGCAGTTGACGTCTGCGGGACATTTGAGCTTGTTTAACGTGTTCCGTACCGAGGCCCGGATTAACGATGATGATTACACGCAACAGGGTGACGTCTACTGTCTGACCTTTCAAGTTTTTTTGTTTTTTTTAAATTCATTATTATTTCTATGGTAATAAACCGGTTAATAAACAATTTCCCGAAGGAGACCTCCTGAGGGATCAATAAAGTTTTACCTTACCTTACCTTACCTAATTTGTCTTAGAGTGTATTCATTTGAGTCTATTAAAGTGATCGTTCATCCAAAATTCAATCTCGTTTTCTACTCACCCTCAAGTCAACTAAACACCGGGATATTGTCAATGGAAAGACATAATTAAAAATATTCAAATATGTCCGTACAGCTTGTTTGTAACGTCCCTTTTCTATTGAAGCCTAAACAAGGGAAATTGTTTTGCAAAAAATGAAAGAAGTCTATATGTCAAGCTTTTTTTTTTTTTTTGCTGGCTATTGTAAAAAAACAATTTCCCAAAGGAGACCTCCTGAGGGATCAATAAAGTTTTACCTTACCTTACCTTTTTTTGCGGGAAACACTCTGAGGGTGTGTCTCATATGGCGCACTTCTGCACTTACACTTAATATTTTTAGAGCAAAAGTGCATAAATGTAGTGCACTTAATTGGCGCACTCAAATGGCCAGAATATTGAGTGTGGATCGATGGACACTTTCCATACTTCACGACCGCCATCTTAGTGACGTAGATGAAGCTAAACTGAAGCTACGTCACTGACGACACGTCTTCGGAGCAGTAAATATCTTAAGAAAAAACTATTTTATCACAAAACAACAGTAATAACTTGTTTCGCTGTCAAGTGTCGGTAATAGTGTTTCAATGACTGGTTACAATCAGTGTTAAAAAGTAGTAGAAGAAGAAGCTGTCGAGTCATTTCCTGTAAGTGTGTAGCAGCAGAGATTGATTTGAGACATACTACACTGTCGAAGTAAGTGCACTGCGCAAGTAAGTGCATTTTCTTACAGTGTACTGTAACTTAGTTAAGTGTTCGGTTTGAGACACGGCATTGGTAAATATCGCAATAGCAGTATGGAAGTATTTGGATGTATTTAAGTGTTTTCGGACGAATCCCTTTCACGACCTTCAAATGAACATACATTTTTTTGTCTAAAGCTCTAAAAAGGAACCAATTACAATCCTTAGTCGACATGTGGGTGAGTAGAAAATGAGTTTAAATTTTTATTCGAAGTTCCATTCAAAACTCAAAGATAGAAAATGGCGGCTGAATCAGAAGGGACGAATGTAAACATTGTCAATTTACAAAATGAATAAACAAAAGTCCGGTACAAAGAGAAGAAACAGGAAATTGATGAAATGGTCAATTTCTGTCCGGCGGACTCCCAGATATTATCAACCCAGACTATAGATTTATTGCCTCTTTTAGGACACGCTTGAAAGCTAACAAGCTAAGCTAACAGGCTAATACATAACGATAACTACTGTGAACAGAAATGGGTTCAATGTGAATCTGGTGAATGAAAAGGCATCTCGAAAGAAAAGCAAATAGTATTTAAGTGGACATATGGTTTAATTGGTATATGTCAGTAAATTAACAACCTCTTTATGTGCCATGATGTTTTTGATGACCTTTCACCTCCACTTTTACGTTTAAGTAGATCGGAAAAGACCGTAATCTGAATCTGACTTTTCACTTTTCTCTCTTTGACAATATTTAAAATGTAAACCCAATAATTCAGATGTATCTATGGATTTATTCAATAAATTAATCAGTTCTCTATATAATAAAACTTTATTTATTTCATATATATATATATATATATATATATATATATATATATATATATATATATATAACAAAGAAGAAAGAAGAAGAAGCAAGAGAAAACTATAATTTCCAAGTTCATGAATGAATAAGTTGACTTTATTATGTTTGTTTTGTTTCTTGAATGGATAAACTATCCCTGCAAAGTCTAAAAACTTAAAAAACTGCATTGATTTTAAAGCCCAACTGGTCATCAATCATCTAAATGATGCGATGCCCCCGAGCTGCCAAGACAGCCTCTGACTGATGGATGATTGACAGGCGATGATTACTTGAGTTGAGGGGGTGTCTGGGGTCCTGTGGGCGGAAAAAAAAGAAAAAAAACCCTCCTGGGCTTTCAGCTTGTTACTTTAGATGAACCAAGAGACGTAGAAATAATAAAACAAAATGTCAAAAGATGACCAACACCGCCTGTGACCTTTTGTCTTTGTAAACAACAACATTTATAAATGAAATGTTAACGAGCAAATTGGGCAACGGGAGTCGGAAAAAAAACCCTCTAAATACCAGATTATTTTAATAATGACCTTTTCCAAAAGCCTTAAAAAATGCAGGTATTCGTCAACACCAAACTTGGAGAGAATCTGTACTTATATTGCCCCAAAAAAAAGATATTTTATGTGTTGGGAGGCACTAATTACCGCAACAACCTTACTTATGGTGTCAACAAAACTCCCATGATGCCTTTCAACACACTGCTCTATTTAGTGACTGCCGATCGGTGGCTACGATATTGTATTTTGAATTTTACGTCTTTGTTACTGTGTCAAAACTGGTCGACAGCTGTGATTGTTTGGCTGGGCGGCAAAGCATTATGGGAGCTCTCCAGGTCGTTATCATACTATTCAAAAATAAAACGGTCACGTCTTCCCAGATCTCGCAGGTTTCGGAACGTAACCCTGTGATAAAAAAAGGAAGTTGGGTATAATTTATGTTCTATTTATTATGACTGAAAAGTGTTTTGTTCAATATTCTCTCCAGTAACAGAAGCCTGTGACAGTTGGAAGTATAATGTGTAATGTTAATGGTTGAATTTGACACTTTTTAATTTTTTTTATTTAAATGTTGTTGCTTTGCAATATATATATATATATTTTTAAATCGTTTGAATAATTAATTTGTATATTAATTCATTAAATAATTTATGTATAAAAAGGTTTAATTTGTTTTACTGTTCAGTTTTTAAAAATCACAATGTTTTCAAGATTCATTTTTCTTCTACATATTCCAAAAATTCAAATTAATTTCTTTATTCATAGATTTTTCAATCCAATACAAACATGTAAGTATAAATAAACACTCCAGAAAATACAATTTTAAAATATTCAATTAACAAATTGTTGAATCATTGGTATTAGAATATCAAACAGTAAAATGAAAATCAAAAATCGTTTTAAAAATATTTATTTTCAATTATGAAATAACTAATCATATAAAAAATATAAAGAAATAATTATAATCAAACATTTTAAATGTTAAATTAACCATTCAATATTCTGATGGCACTGATATACTTTATATACAGTCAGTTTTACTCAAAAAATAATGTGAGAAACACAACATTTATTTAATATATTTTTTCACTGTTTTCATCTGAAGGTCCTTTAATACAGTGGTCCTCAACCACCGGGCATTTTTATTAATCAGCTGCAGAGAACATTTCAATACATTATTGAATATTTGTGGATTCGACGTTTGTGTCATCTCGTTTAGACTATTGTTGTAATAGTTTATTTTGGTGTCCAGACAAGAAGGATCTGTCTCGCCTGCAGTTAATACAAAACGCTGCAGCGAGAATTCTGAGCCGCTCTAGTAGAAGAACTCACATTTCTCCTGATCCTTAACACTTTTCACTGGCTGCCAGTTTCTTTCCGGATCATTTTAAAATTCTGGTTCTTACTTTCAGATCTATTCATGATCAGACCTTCCATCTGTAGATTCTGATCCAGACTTACACCCCAGCTCGGGCTCTGAGGTCTGTGGATCAGAATCTACTGATGGTTCCTGAACACGCTTCAGGACCAGAGGACAGAAATCCTTCCAGACTGTTGCTCCTAAGTAAGTATGTAAGTAATATTTATTTATATAGCGCTTTTCTAGACCAGGGTCACAAAGCGCTTAAACAATCAAAACAATACTCAAAAAAGTACATACTTTAAAGATCAAGATAATACTGAGGACAACACAGGAGTTCCAGAAAATCAAGGAAAAGCCTGAACAAATAGAAACGTCTTAAGATGTTTCTTAAAGGAGTCAGTAGATCCATCAAGAGCAAAGAGAGAGGAAGATTGTTCCAAAGCTTAGGAGCAACAGCCTGAAAAGATTTCTCTCCTCTGGTCCTGAAGCGTGTTCAGGAACCATAAGTAGATTCTGATCCACAGACCTCAGAGCCCGAGCTGGGGTGTAAGTCTGGATCAGATCACTGATGGAAGGTCTGACCATGAATAGATCTGAAAGTAAGAACCAGAACTTTAAAGTTGATCCTGAAAGAAACTGGAAGCCAGTGAAGAGTTTTAAGGATCGGAGAAATGTGAGTTCTTCTACTAGAGCAGGTTAGAATTCTTAAGCTTTGGAACGATCTCCCTCTCCCTCTGCGTACTTACTTACTTACTATATTTTGGTAAAGTTTACTCAAAAGTAAGTTATGAGGTATAAATGGGACTATCTTGGGGCTCCTGTCGATTCAGAGGTATGGTGAGATGTATTTTTATGCTCTTGACATTTTATTTTTTTACGTTTTTATCTGTAGGTCGGTCCGTGAAATTAAAGCCGATATTAAACTGGTCCGCGGTGCAGAAAAGGTTGTTGTCCACTGGCGTAGAACTCTTAACAAATTTATAAGCACTTCCAACTCTAAATGTCAAATTACATTCAAGAGGATCCGACATGGAAGTGAGAAGAATCCAAAGAAAAAGTGAAAGTTTAGGCTGACAGGTCTCCCTTCATAGACAGTAATGTGTTTCTTCTCCACACTAACCAATTTGCTGAGTGTCGGTGACACCGTGACCCTCCTTTTATTGGGAGTCAGAACGGCATCAGAGGAGACCATGTTTCTTTGAGCTGACGGCTCTGCTCAATAGAGTCCAGGTAATAAAAAAGTTGGAAACTGAAAACAAGGAGGAGGAAGAAAACAACAACAACAAAAAAAGAAGCCCTGATTGACTTCAGTTGAGCAGCAGCAGGTGGACTTTCTGGGAAGTTTAAAAAAAATGAAAAGGTTTTCTCACTGACAGGTCATGGATCAGTTCAAACTTCAGGAAAATAAAATGATCTCAAAAGAGTTTTTTTTAGAAGGAGATTCAACGATAAAGATCTTCCTTGTCTCTCAACGATCAACTGGGATTTGAATTAGAACCTGTTGTGATCAATGACAATTAACGTCAGCTTTAAATAAACACAGACAAAAACACACTTTTACACACTCGCTTTTATGTGATGTTGCCTTTTACCACCTGACTGGACTGGACTGCTTTTTTTTAAAAATATGTTTCAATCATTTTACTACAACTACATCAATTCATCTGTTATTTAATGATGTTTATTACTGTAAACCAAAAGGAAAGATGCTAAATAAATAAAATGTGTATAGACATTTTTTATACCATTATATTGATGTAGATTTTTGCCCATTTTTTAAACTTTACGTTATGAGAAATAATATAAAAACAATATCTATATATAATATATATATTAAATATCTGGCGGAACATGTGCAAACAAACACATGTTGCCCAAATGTTAAAAATGTGATTTATTAAAATAAATATTATTTGTATTAGTGCCATTTACGCTAAATAAGAAAATAAAATAATAAATATGATACATTTTTTTGAATAAATATCATTCATCCCAACCGCAGTCAGACTCTACAACATCCCCTCTTAAACTAAAGTACATAACTTCCTCCTCTTCCGGTTTGGCTATTCAGGGAATAGTCCATTCCTGTGCACTAATTTCACAGCATAATGCACTTTTTACTGTCAGGCTTCGAACCACTTTGATAATGGTGTTACCGGTCGGTTTGTTTCAGTAATGTGTGTGTGGTTGTTCTTGCTTCATTCATCTCTGTTTTTCTTTGGTGTTCTATCTTTTTGTACCTGTTAACAGTTTTTGTTCTGCTGCACGTTTGAAATGTGTTGGTGTTTAAGGTACGTAGGTAGGTTTAAGGTGGATCCCCCCATAGTTCATTATAGATTATAGATCATAGATTATAGATCATAAGTTAATTTTACTTCCGTGTATATACTGAGCCGCGCTAAGCCAGTGTGCCGGCAAGACGCGTCGCCATAGCAACCAAGCCTAGCAAGCTGCACAACAGCACAGACGGAGACATAAACAACAACGAGACATAGAAGTACAAATTGACAACTTTACAAAACGTGACACTGATTGTTGCATTTAAGAAATGCTTGATTTATACAATACAAAATTATAAATGAAGGCACATGTTTTCAATATGCATATCGCACTTGCCGATGTAACGATATCGATAAAATTCCTATATATCGTGCAGCCCTACTGCCAGTCTACTAGTAATACTCTTACATTTTTGTCTGTATGATCCCAGGAGTGTATTTTTATGACAATTTTTTCCAAGACTCATTTTCCTTCATGTAATTCATGTAAAAATATTCAATTACAGCAGCGAGTGCATTCACGTATACGTTGTCAATTAGACGCATATATACGGATATACCATGAACGTCTGACGGCAAATAAGTGGGAGCATGTGTTAACCTCACACATCCAGAGACACACACACACACCAATGTCTTTCCTCTTCACGAAAACATGTCCCGGCTCAACCTATCTCACAGCTCATCCATAATCAAACCTGACACCCCTGCCTCTCCCCCCTTCCGACTCCCACTCTCCTAAAATACCGAGGCCGCTGAATACCTGACTCTCCCTATAGGGCCGGGGCCAATTAGTGTGCTGTTGCTGCATTGTTATCCGCCTGTCATGGTGGGTTTTTTCCCATCCTGCTCCGGGGTTTGTGGCAACACCGACCGCCGCCTCGGACGGAGGAAGGTAGGAGACGAATGAGATGAGGGGAACCGGTGGTGGTGGTGGTGTTGGTGGTGGTGGGGGGGGGGGGGTTGTCTTTTTAATATGAATGAGTCGTGGGTTCACTCCTGGTCTAATGGCCACAATCGAGAGCTGCAGCTTGTGGAAGTTACGAAAAGTTGAGTCGGAAACTTTCCTTTCAACATTTAGTTCGAGTGGCCCGGGAACAAAAAATAACGACGGGATGATTCACCGGGCTGGGTGTGTAAGTCTGGATCAGATCACATGATGGAAGGTCTGACCATGAATAGATCTGAAAGTAAGAACCAGAATTTTTAAAGTTGATCCTGAAAGAAACTGGCAGCCAGTGAAGAGTTTTAAGGATCGGAGAAATGTGAGTTCTTCTACTAGAGCAGCTCAGAATTCGCTGCAGAGTTTTGTATTAACTGAAGGCAAGACAGATCCTTCTTGTTTAGACACCAAAATAAACTTTTACTATAGTCTATGTCTCACATGACTGGACTTGCTAAAAAGAAAAAAGAACTGAGAAAAGATTTTATTAAAAACACACTTTTACAGACTGAATTTTATGTGATGTCGCCTTTTAACAACGGAATGGAATCATTCATTATACTGTTTTTTAATATGTTTTATCATTTTACTACAGCTACACCGAATTTATCGCGTATCTTATCTTTTTGTCGCTAATATTTTCCTTATTTTTATGTACTGTGCCCTGTTATTTAATGGTTTTGTTTCTGTAAACCACCTTTTGACTGCAAATGTCTGAAAGATGCTATATGAATAAAATTTGTATCGGCATTATTTCCCATTTGTAGAGATGGTGATTTGTGCCCATCCTTTTAACTTAACTTAAAGTAAAATGGTCGAATTTTCCATTTTTTTTTTTGTTGAAAATGGTCTCTAAAAATAATGTAACTAACAATATCTGGCGGAACATGTGAACACAAATAAATGTTGCCCAAATGTTGAAAATGTGATTTTCTCAACCAAAAAAAATGAAAATTCGACCTATTTTTATTAATAAATATTATTTCTATTAATTCACTTTAAACTAAATAAGCATCTCCTTTTGTTATTACATTGTTTATAAAATAGAATATGAATTAGATAAAAGCCATGTTTTTTTTCCGAAGATTTCCTTAATTTTAATCAAAATTATTTTTTAGCAAAAATAAATATTTACAAAGGAAATAAATAGAAATAAGTTTGTTGCAAAAACAAAAAGAATACCTATGGCGTCGTTATATAATTAATAAATTATTTCAAAATTTAGTTGAGTTTTGAATTGGTCCGACTCACATTTTAAGATTTGAGACTCTTCCTGAAACTCATAGATGATTATTAAAAAAATAAAAATAATAAAATAAATTGCTAAAGACACCAAGTTTCTTCTATACTCTTTGAGGAGCGTAACCATAGTAACTGCGAGCTTGAGTCCGTCTATGAACTGCTGACGTGTTAAGAACTGAAGATAAAATAAGGGGGGAAAATAATGAGAACATGATAGCTAGATAGATGGATGGATGGATGGATGGATGGATGGATGGATGGATGGATGGATGGATGGATGGATGGATGGATGGATGGATGGATGGATGGATGGATGGATGGATGGATGGATGGATGGATGAAAGATGAATAGATGGATGGATAGATGGATGGATGAAAGATGAATAGATGGATGGATAGATGGATGGATGGATGGATGAAAGATGAATAGATGGATGGATGGATGGATGGATGGATGGATGGATGGATGGATGGATGGATGGATGGATGGATGGATGGATGGATGGATGGATGGATGGATGGATGGATGGATGGATGGACGGATGGATGGATGGATGAAAGATGATGGATGGATGGATGGATGGATGGATGGATGGATGGATGGATGGATGGATGGATGGATGGATGGATGAAAGATGGATAGATGGATGGATGGATGGATGGATGGATGGATGGATGGATGGATGGATGGATGGATGGATGGATGGATGGATGAATGATGAATAGATGATGGATGGATGGATGGATGGATGGACGGATGGATGGATGGATGGATGGACGGACGGACGAACGGACGGACGGACGGACGGACGGACGGACGGATGGATGGATGGATGGATGGATGGACAATTGTCAACCCCTCAGTCAAACCTCCCTCCAGGAGGAAATCAGTACAACCAGCAGGACCAGGGAAAAGCGAGATCATGACGTTAATAAGATTCCTGTCGAAAACCCCCGAGAGTTGGACGGCGTCGTCGGAGTGGAAATGAGAGAATCATTCATTTTATTTATTCAGTCCGTCGCAGTCACCTGGAAAAGAAGCGATCCCAGGCGACGCGGGACCAGAGCCGGAGACGACCGGGGAACAGGTTGTCGTCGTACATCAGACGCTCGCACGTCGAGGGGAATTAAAGAAAGTCCAATTAACTCACTGGGATCTCGGGTTGAAAGTGTGGACTGAGATCTGATGTTTTCTCGTGGCAAGAACATTAAAAGTAACTTGGTTTTAGGTGAACTCGGGAAGTAAACTCTTCTGTCATCACAGCTTAATATTCCCGTGAAACTCCTTCCTTTTGAAAGCGCCACCTGCCGAGCCAAATGTTGCTCTTTTGAAGACGACAGCTTGAGGACTTGTTGCTAGATGATCCTTTTTTTCCCTTTTTTTTTGTTGCATGACTCACAACGTTCAGAGGAGGAAGAAGAGAAAAGTGCTGTGACTGTGTTTTCTAGGGGGAAAAAAATGAAAAATTGAAAATGGAAAGTTATGTCAACATTAAAAAGAGAAAAACTTTAAACTTTAGTGTTTAATCGAGATCGTTTTCCTCGTGGATCTGCCATAGTTTATTATTAATACCTTATCTTGCTACAGGTAACATAATCATTTCGTGACCAAGACATTTTCACGACCGGGGATTGTCGAGACTAAGACTGGATTACTATATTTTCAGGACTATAAGGTGCACTTAAAAAACGTATTAAAAATGAAAAAACTACAGTATGCCTTATAATCAGAGCTCTTAAACTATGGATTAATATATGGATTCATTTGGCTGCTCAGGGGCGTCGTGGCTCAGACGATAGAGTGGTTGGGTTGTGGCCTGAGAAGTTGCCGGTTCAATCCCAGCTCCGGATATGAATGAAAAGATGATGTTAATCTTTGTATCCTTTTGTTGATGATATTTCCTTTTATCTATGTTCTTTCATTTTTCAAGGAAGGAAGGAAGGATGGATGGATGGATAGGCTTAGTTCGGCTGCTGAATAAGTATAGAAATTCGCTCTATACTATAAGTAAGAGCCATTTACCATTTACTTACTGACCTACAAGCGTTTTTGTGCGGTACACGGCGCTCAACGCCCTTTGTCAAAATGCTTTAGTACGCACTGCTCGCAGTATTAGTGCTGCCGTACTCAAGGACGTTGTGGAGTAATATATGAACTTTATACTGTAATGTAATGTAACTTAACTAAGAAATAGAGAGAGTAGTTGGACTAACTGACTCATAATCCGGTGAGTTTTTTGTGTTCAAATTGAAAGTTAACTGATAGTTTTAACTGTCATTTATGCAGCTACACAAATTCTGAATACTTTACTTCCTGTTGGAATCATGACTCATGAAAGTACCTTTGTTGTTTATAAAATCATGGTGGAGTTTTAGTTCTTTTTTTTTTTAATTAAACAATTGCTTAGTTGGTAAGTTATATTTAAAAGTGAATTTATTCTCTTTAAATATCACCATAATTGAGCTAACGTTTTCGTTTTTAGTTTGTCGTCAATGTGCTACGAATGGTATCGGAAGTAGGATCACAAATGCAAAGACACGTGTATTTAAGGACTTATTTTGAAAGAAAAAATTGACCTTATTGTTTTAATTTACACTTTAGTTACAGTGATAATTCACCCAAGATTCACTGACTTTCTACTCACCCTCATTTCAACTAATGGTTGAGATCTATTTCAGAGTAATAAGTTCCTTTTCGGAGTTATAGACACAAACGTAAATGTATTTTAATGCAGCGACCACTGCTTGACGTCACACAAAAGGACACACTTAAAAACATCCTTCAAGGCTAACAAGCTACAAACAGGATGGACAGTGGCAATGATTCTAGCTTACCGTCGTGTCTTACTGTTGCTACAGATTTTAACGCACGAATCAAAAGTGTTTCTCGGTTGATATTCAAGATGCTTCTCCCGGTCATCTTCAATGTTCCACTCCCTTCTCCGCGGCAGTAAACTTTACGCCCACGCAATAAGAAATTATTCCTTGCTTCAGCATAAATGTTAAGCTACTTACAGTAATGGAAACTTATTTCTGCTGAGGTCTCACAGTACCCTCAATGAAAAGTGGTAACGATGCTTTAATGTACTATATTTGTTACTCTTAAGCTCCGACAAACAGTAAATAATGTCCAAGAGCCTCTCCCTTGTTAGCGCTCGTCTCACTCTAGCCGTTTTTGTCTGATTTATTTCCATTTAAGGTGTTCTTTTTAGGGGTTTCGCAAAGTTGTTTTTGTTTCTGTCGCCTGAGTTTTTTTTTGCCCACCTGCGCTTGAAGATCAACAATTTAAAGCTCATCGAGCTTCAGATAGACGCTAAATTGCAACTCACTTTCACTTACAAGAGAGAAAAAAGGTTGAGCCAAGGTCGACCGAAAACTTTTTCTCCGTCGTGTGAGAGAGACGGCGGCAGAACTCAGCCCACCTTTTAAAATTGAAGAGGAGGAGACCCATGAATAGAAGTAAGCCTCATTACTTGGATAAATGGGTAAAAAATGCCCCGTGGCCTGTACCACCTACAGTATGCTAGCTGCAGGAGCAAATTGGTCCGCCGGGATTTCGGTGTCGGCGCGCGTCCTCGTGCATGTTTAAGTGTGCGAGACACGGAAATAACCGCCGTCGTGGGAAAAACGGAGTCAAAGAGGCGTCGCACAAACAAACTCGCGTCCCTCGCTAACAAGAGCCGGGGAAAACAAAGACGCCATTAGTGAATGGCTCCCTCGAGAGACGGCGTCCTGGGCGACCTATTGACATCGGTCAAGAAAAGTTTTTTTCCGGCGCGAGGCTTGTTTTCTTGGAATTGTTAGATTAAAATTATTATACACTATACGTATCACCATACTTAAATGAATGCTAAAAGATAATCAAAATATAAAGTATAACTTACTGGCTTGATCTAAGAGCTTAAACGCTTGACTACACATTCACAATCAACATTCCACTCCAGACTGATTCACACTGTTTCGAGGCAAGCTTGGATCAGAATTAGAGATAAGACACCGGTCATTTTAAACATATGTTTATCTGCAAATCACACCTTAAGTCGTAGATCAAAGAAAGAAGCAAGACACACCCGGGAAAGGGGGGCTAAAAGACGGAAACCCCCATCTGAAAACATTTGAATGATTAGATTACAAGAAAACAAATCAGGATGTCTCTCTACGGGGGATCGGGACACAGGGAACTTGAATGAACCATTTGGCCGGAAAGGGACAACCTCCCAGACTGGAATGTTGCCTTAAATATAGCGATGTTTCTACGGATCGGGACCTTTTCTGCCCGAGGCTATTGACCTGTACAGTCGCCGGGAGAAAGTGTGTCCGATTGATCGTAAAGCTTGTATTTTGTTGGACTTGAAGCGGCGAATAAACGACCCGTGACACCGGGAACCGGAACGGGAAGTGACGTCGTGTTGGAGCGACAGAACGGACTCCGCGTTTTGATCGTTTTAGAATTAATAGGAAGCGGAAAAAAATGGGATAATGACGTATATAAAGCACGTGGTCCTGGCAAAGTAGGTCGACTCGTGTCGTGTCAACCTGTAGTAGAGTAGAAATTCTGGCGAAGTTTCAGTTTGTCTGGCGCTTTTCTGGTCATCGTCTGGACTCACATCACTACCTCGGGGGTCTTGAGACCGCGAGGATCGAGTCCCTGCGGAGGCAACAGCTCGTCCGCCACCTGAGATGAAGTGTGATCCACAGAACAAGAGGGCTTAAAACACGGAAACCTGTTATTCTGAGATTTGATCTCTGGCTAAAGAAAAAGGTGAAGCTGACAGGGAAATGTTTACTCTGTGGCTTTTAGTATGTTCTAGTGCAGACCTGGGCAAAGTGTGGCCCTTTGACTGTATTTATGTGGCCCTCGTAATGTCAAAGTATGATCATGTCTAAATGGTTCTAATGCATTTTAAAAGTGTATTTTGTATTTATTATTCATTTACATTTTCACATAACACTTCTTCACTTTTTCTCTCCTTTTTGTGTGTCATTTTTTGAGTTTATATTAATCCCTCAAAAAAAGGTTTTAAAGCTAGTTGAAGAAATGTTTTGAAAAACATA
Source organism: Callionymus lyra (assembly GCF_982586985.1). Classification (NCBI taxonomy): domain Eukaryota; kingdom Metazoa; phylum Chordata; class Actinopteri; order Syngnathiformes; family Callionymidae; genus Callionymus; species Callionymus lyra. The sequence continues at coordinate 8,071,479 of NC_141831.1, forward strand.
CAACATACATAACAAACAACATATATACATGAATAAAATCGCAGCTTATTTAGCGTAATAAATGTCACAGCCTAAAGGGATTTTCTCGTTGTTCTTTTTGCTCAACGGCCCCTAACAACATTCAAAGAATTGAATGTGGCCCTTGAAGAGTTTGAATTGCCCACCCCTGTTCTAGTGGGTTAGTCCAGGTTCTTTTTAATGCTACTATCAAGAGTCTATCCATGTTTGCTGGTCACTTATGATCATAAAGAGAGACCTACTTCACGGGGGAAATGGACAATATCAACACCATGTCCGGGATTTGCCCCTTAAACTCCATCTTGCTGGAAACAACTCCAGAAAACATCTTGAATTGAACTTCAACTCAATGGAGTAGAATCAGCTTTTCTCGAGATTACTTCAAGGTCCTACTGTCATGATCTTAATTTGGTTAAGTTGATCTTAGACTCTATTGTATCATCAGCGTCTGTTTGTACGAAGCTCTCTTCTCATTGAAATATTGAGATTAGAAAATGATCTTGAAAACACTTGTTGTTCCAGAGATCTTGTTGACCATAACCACGCCCACTCTGCTGTGATTGGTCAAACATTGAGGTTTGTCACCACCTGTCATCCTGGAAGGCTCCACCTCCAAGGGACTCGTTGTATAAACAAAGCGGGGCGTGATCACAGCTGGCTAGAGGAGGAGTGAAGCCGTTATTAATTCATAATGGACTCTCGTAACCTCTCGTTCGCCCAGATATCTGAGCAACTTTATAAAGTAATAAGTTCAAAACATGGTCATGATGAGAAACTTACTGCATCTTGGAGAGGAAGACGTCAAAATTTCAAACATGTGAGTCAGAGAGTTGTAGTTTCACGTTAGTTCCGCTTTAAGGAGTGTTATGTCCCAGAAAAAGGTGCCAGATTTGCTAAATAAATATCTCGTTTCTGATGTTGTTTTTTTTATGCCAGTTAATTTACTAGTGGGCTTCTTCTTAAATTGTTACAGTGCTAATTCACCCAAAATTCAAATTTCACTCATTTGCTTCTCACCCTCATGTTGACTAAGGGTTGGGAATATTTTCAGAGTAATATTAATTTTTACGCAAAAAATCTCGGTCCGTACGACGAGATCGACCAATGCTGACTTTTCCTCGTCAAAAATGACACTTATAATAAATTATATAAAGATCTAAATACCTCCAGACTGCTCGCCTGTGACGTCCATCTTGCATTGAAGCCTCAACATAAGAAAGTTTTCTGAAAAAAAACAACAAATCTTTATTTTAAGCTTGTTTGTGGCAGAAGCTAAAAGGCTAACATGCTATACAGACAGTCAACACTGAATATTGCAAGAGCTCCCAGTGTCTACTGTCCACACTACTGTCTACAAACAATTCTGTCAATACAAGATGGATGTCAAGTATATCTGGATTTTTTTAAGAGTGTATTTTTGGACAAGAACGACGAAGAAAAAGAGAGCGACCGTCACTACACTAAAATGAACACACTGACAGATTACTCTGGAAATAATCCCAACCCTTAGTCGACAATGTTGTTGTTATTTTTGTTGTTGTTATTGTATCCTTTGTCTTTGTTATTTTTCTTTGATCTATGTTCTTTATCTTTAGACTTAGATTGTATTATCTTGTTCTTTCTCTTTATTTCTCTTTGTTTTTGTTCTTATTTTATAATTTTTTTAATGATAATTGCTGTATTGCTGTGTCTAATTGGAAAAAACAATTTCCCGAAGGAGACCTCTTAAGGGATCAATAAAGTTCTACCAAATCTAACCTAAAAAAACGTTGGGTCGAAAATTAGTAAAAATTGAAATTTCGAGAGAGCTATCATTTTGGAACTTCTGCAAACTTCTGCAACAGTGATACCCAAATTCATATTTTAGGTGAGGGTATGAAAACAAATCAGACGGAAAAAGATTTGCTTCTTAGCTCAGCTCTTTCAGGAAGAGAGAAAATGTCCTAATTACTAAAGATTCTCAGTCCTTCCCTCGTTCATGAACCGCTCATCATCCATGGAATTATCTTTTATTTGAAATATGATTGGGATGTCCTGGGCTGAGGAACCACCACCAGAGTAAAGTGTCATTTTGTTGGAATCACCACCTTTAACGGTTTTCAAACGATCCCTCATTAAAGTTCTTTGACTTTGTCGTTCGATCACGGCGCCCCCCGGTGGATCGAGAACCATTGAGTTTTTGGTTATTATGAGCAGAACAAAAGGAATAGAATCATAGAGTTTGTCATGACGGCTGGCGGCGGAAGAGCGAAGTCTACGCCACGCCAAGCGGGAAACATGAGAGCCAACGACGATTCCAACACTGCCTGTGATGAACTAAAATCAAGTATATTTGATACCGACTTCACAGTGACGATGATAGAGACACACATAGCCAGAGTTTTATCTACTTCTGAGTGTATTTTCTGAATGAAATAAAGAGATTGATAATATCATCCCCTTATTAAAATAATCAATTTTACCGTTTTTATTTCGTGCTGTATTTTATGTTCTCTTTCAGCAGTTTGTGTCGACGGCTGTTGTTTTAAAAGTACTATTTAAATAAAGCTGAGTTGAGTTTAATCATCTTATGGAGACTCATTTAGATTTTACAACAAAACATTTTAGAAACAAAATCAAAATGAACTTGAATAGTATTCAGTACGAAAAACGACATCCCATTTTAAAATTCATTTAAAATATATTTTTTGAAAATGTGTAATCTTAACCCCTGCGTTATCTCAGGGTCAAGGTGACCGAAAGGCCCAACAACAAATGTGTTTCTGGTATCTCTTGCGTTTTCTCAGGGTCAAGGTGACCCGAAGGCTCGAAAACAAATGTGTTTGTGGTATTTCTTGCGTTATCTCAGGGTCAAGGTGACCCGAAGGCTCGAAAACAAATGTGTTTGTGGTATTTCTTGTGTTATCTCTGGGTCAAGGACACCCGAAGGCCTGGAAACAAATATGTTTGTGGTTTCTCTTGCGTTATCTCAGGGTAAAGGTGACCCAAAGGCCCGAAAACAAATGTGTTTGTGGTATTTCTTGCGTTTTCTCAGGGTCAAGTTGACCCAAAGGCCCGAAAACAAATGTGTTTGTGCTATCCCTTGTGTTATCTCAGGGTCAAGGAGATCAAAAGCCCCGAAAACAAATGTGCTTGTTGTATCCCTTGCGTTATCTCAGGGTCAAGGTGATCCAAAGGCCCAAAAACAAATTTGTTTATAGTATTTCTTGCGTTATCTCAGGGTCAAGGTGACCCAAAGGCCCGAAAACAACAGTAATTAAAATATGGTTCGCCTTAACATTTGTTTAGACCCTGAGATAACGCAAGGGATACCACAAACACATTTGTTTTCGGTCCTTCGGGGTCACCTTGACCTTGAGATAACACAAGGGTTGGTCATAAAATGGATGGTAAAATCAAAAGAGAAAAATGTGTTTTAAGCTATTATAAATAAGATAGATTTGTGTATAAAATTGGGATTGTGTAGTTATGCTCTTCATCATGTTTACGCAACACGACAAAAACAATGTGGCGTCTTGTGAAACCGTTTACACGACAGATGAGAACACGAGGAGCACATTAGGATATTACAGTTAAAAGTTTGAGTAATTGAACAATTACAGCAGCCGAGGAGGTGACGACCTCGTAATATTAACAACCGCAAACACACTCGTTCACAGCAGAATCTCACATCGCAAAAGCGTCCTTGACGCTCTTGTAAAGACGAGGCGGAGGGGTGCGGGCGTCGCTGATGGCGGGTAAAAAGAAGGCATGTAAAAATCTCATCGCTTATAAAGTCGTAACAGATGGCGCCCTCTGTGGCGGTGACGCGGGGAAGGACGCCGCAAAACACCGGAGCAGATTTTTGTGGCCGTCTCGCGTGAAATCTTGTTTATGACAAAATGGAATATTGGAAGAAAAAAACTCAGCAGCTGCTCGGTAAAGTCAAGAAGTTGCTGTAAATAAATTAAATAAATTCGTTTTAATCTACGATAGAAATTTGACTTCAGATCCACGACGAGTCCAGATGTACAGAGTTGAACCTCGTTGTTGTCGTAAAGTATAAAGAGATCATTTAAATTTGTTGCATTTTGAAAGGTGACCAGATGCTACTGTTATGTGAGCCATGGATCGTGTCTTGTGGATTATAATGTTTGCGTGTCTGCTCAGGCGTCAGGGGTGTCAAAAACAGGCCAAAAACACCATAAGAATACAGATACAGTGTCTAGTTTGTGGCTTATAGCCTCTTTAAACTGATTTGGTTGCTGTTTGCTTTGCACGTAGTTGATTTAAACGAGTATTTCTATCGCAATTACGATGTGTCTGACCGGGTTTTATCCTTTTTTCCATCAAATAACTGCACCTTTTTGTCACTAACCTACCCTGAACAACACTGAATCCCCCTACATTTCAAATATTGAGTCTATTGCTACATTGTTATGCCATATTGCATTACATACAAAGTTAACAGCATCCGTTTGACACTCAAAAAGAGCACTTACGTACTTACTTAATAAACCCGGGTTACCTAATGTAACCACGGTTCTACGAATGAATGCAAGCCACTTATGGTTGATTCCTCGGGGGTCTGTTTGGCCCGACTGGAGGGCCTCGCATTATGAAGTCATTTCTTATACAGTCGAGCTTGGGCGAGGACGCTTCGGATTGGCTCCATGGACCCAGGTTGCTGGGCAGATTACGGTGTTGTATCAGTCTCCCCAGACGTGAAACTTTGACCCAGACAGGGACTGCCATCAGACCAGTTCTGCGGTTGGAGACCGGCGGGTTCGGTTCCTCCTCACAGCACAGATGGTTCCTGTTCTTTCACTCGTCAGCATTTCACACTTCTAATTCTCACTTCACACTTACATCGTGGCCTGGTACTTTCCATGCACTCTGGGTTAAATTCAGGTTACATTTCTTACCAGGTTAGATTGTATTCTCAGTGTATCTATATTTTATAAGTAGAATCACTTTATTTCCCCCTTCTGTTCAAACACTGTAATTGCGATATTGAGTTTGTGAAAACTGAAAACCCGTCAGAACGCAGCACATTCTGCATGTACAAAAGAAGAAAATAAAGGTTAGTTTTAGGAAGCTCACCAAAGTACTTCTTGTACTTCAGCCATTAAGGAAATTAAAGAAACCAGCGTCTCTGACCAGCTCCCATGAAGCAGTTTGGTTGACGTAGAGCAGCGGCCCTCGACCTTTTTTCCAACTGCAGATTAGTTTATAGTCGGCACTATATTCACGGACAGACCTACAGGTTAAAAAAAGTTTTAAAAACTGTGTATAAAGGTTGTGTTTCACTCATTATTACAAGTTTATAGGTTTATCTTTTGAGTAAACTTGATGGAAATTAACGTCTTGACATGTCAAGAGTCACCAACTTCAAAGTGAATACAATTTATTTTCCAAATAAAACACATTCCAGACAGTAATAATCCACAGAACAAAGATTATAAAAGCTTATTTTTCTTTCTCTATTAGGCCCGTGAACAAATGCCTCACAGCTCGGAGCACCGTAAAATATTAGTGCCACCTGATGACTGTCCATAAAACACTGTAAGAATGTTATGTAGTGCGGCTTTAATTGACGCATTACAACAGAATAGTGTCAACAATGTTTCCTTAGAAAAGCTTTCAGGGCCCTTATTCTCTTAAATAGTCCATTTTTCAAACAGTTCAACATCAACACCAACATTCCGCTTTCACTCGTGCTCACATTACAATTAAGTCAATTATCCTGAGCCAATTAACCCTGTTGTCGCCGTTTCCCTAGCCTAATATGCATTCGCTTAATAGCGGTTGTTGATGCGATGAAAGCCTCTTAATGGCCCTGTTTGTTTTCAAGGGCCAGTGATTTCGACGCTCTTCACATTGTCAAACAAGAAGGGCAGAAGAGCTGCTTCAACACAAGACGAGAGGAAACACCGGGCGACGAATAAAAACCGCCCTCCAAAGCCGTCGCTGGTAAACATGCGAGTCCATCGTAGGGAAGAGTTTGTCTCGTCTGTATCTGCTGCTGCTGCTCTCGGAGAATGTTTCAGGAGGAGAAAGAGGAATGATACAGAACTTTTAGCTAAAAGAAAAAGTAATAATGGATGAGAGGAGGTCGCTCTCCTGACAGGTTTCAGGTAAAAAAAAGTGTTGTTCTTGTAGGAGGCGAGTGGGTAACATCGAACGTGTGGAGTTTTTAGGAGTGAACATAAGGTGTTGAGTCCTCGAGGACATCGTGGCTGAATACATGTTGACCTCGCTGACCTCAGAGACGTTAAAATATGATGAACGAAAGTGAGTGTTTGAGAAGAGAAAACTGTTAAAACATTTGCTTCGATCTCTGTAATTAAGCAGTTACACTTCCAAGTGAGGATTGTACGTTTGGAAAAGGACTTAATGAAGAATCAAATAAAGGTTGTTGAATTCAATATTTGTTCTTCCAGTTCCAATTAACTGTGTCTCATCAAAGCCAAAGTCGTTTAATATCGTGTCTGCCTCTGTCCGTCCTTTCATCTATTTGTCTGTCTGTCTGTCTGTCCCTCCGCCTATCCATCTGTCTGTCTGTCTAACTATCCTTCCGTCTATCTATCCCTCTGTCAATCTAACTTTCAGGCTGTCCGTCCTTCTGTCCATCTCTTTATCCTTCCAGCTATCCGTCCGTCTTTCGTTTGTCTGTAGTTTCGTCCATCTGTCCATCCGTTTGTCTTTACCTCCATTTGTCTGTCTATCTGACCTTTCATCTTTCCGTCTGCCTGTCTTTAATATACCCGTCTGTCTTTTCTCCCACCTATTCTGTACAGTCCGTCGTCCTGTCTATCCTTCTCTAGTCGTCTGTCTGAACTGTCCGTCTGTCTGTCCTTCCATCTATTCCTCTGTCTGACCTTCCATTTGTTCGTCTGTCTGTCATTCCATCTATCCTTCTGCCTGTCCTTCCATCTTTCCTGTTGCCCGTCCTTCCATCTATCCGTCTATCTGACCGTCCATCGGTCCGTCTGTCTGTCTTTCTTTCTATATGTTGGTCCATACATCTGTCTATCCTTCTCTCTTTCCTTCCATCTATATGTCAGTCTGTCCTTCTGTACATCCGTCTGTCTGACCTTCCATCAATACGTCTGTCTGTTCTTCCTTCTATCTGTCTGTCTGTCCTTCCATTTATTTGTCTGTCTCTCCTTTCATCTGTCCGTCTGTCTGTCCTTCCATCTATCCTTCTACATGTCCTTCCATCTATCCTTCTACCTGTCCTTCCATCTATCCTTCTGCCTGTCCTTTCATCTATCCGTCTATCTGACCGTCCATCAGTCAGTCTGTCTGTCCTTCTGTCTATATGTCTGTCCATACATCTGTCTATCCTTCTATCTGTCCTTCTGTCTAGCCGCTTTCTGTCCTTCCATCTATATGTCAGTCTGTCCTTCCTTACATCCATCTGTTTGTCCTTCCATCTACCCGTCTGTCTGACCTTCCATCAATATGTCTGTATGTCCTTCCATCTGTCCGTCTGCCTGTCCTTTTATCTATCCGTCTGTCTGACCTTCCTTCTCTTCGTCTGTCTTTACTTCTGTCTATATGTCCATACTTCTGTCTATCCTGTCTATCTGTCCTTCCATCTAGCTGCTTTCTGTCTATCTGTCTATCTGTCTATATGTCGGTCTGTCCTTCCGTACATCCGTTTGTCCATCTTTCCATCCATCTGTCTGTTTTTCCTTCCGTCTTTCTTTACATCTGTCTGTGCCTGTCCTTCCTTCTGTCTATCAGTCTATCTGTCCGTCGATCTTTCAGCCTGTCTGTCCTTTTATCTGTCTGTTCGTCTTTCTGTCTATCCCTTTGTCCATCCTTCAGTCTCTCTGTTTATCCATCTATATGTCTGTCGGTCTGTTACTTTTCTGTCTGTCCATCCATCTATCCATCCACCAGAAATTAGCTGTTCATCATAGTAAGATGTGAAGAAGATAAACATAAATAAATAGTGGACCAAAGGCAGAACCTTGAGGTACACCAATGGCACAGAGTATTGCTTTTTGTAACAGTTATCTTCACCATACCAAAAGAAAATGTCCTGCTCTGATTTTGAAAACACCACATCCAAGAGGAGTCAATTGTATCTTGGACTAAGATGGATAAACTATAGTTTTGTATGGAAGATGTCTAAATATTTCTTGTTAAATTAGTGATGCTTTTCAAACAGCTCCCTCCTAACAATTTGCATTTTGCTTAATTTTTGTTTTTGTTTTCTGTATTAAAAAAAGGTTGCTCTTCCTTTCAGTCCAATTTTTCCAGTATCAGATCCAGCATCTGTGAATGGCAAGCGTCTGATCACCTCCCAAACTCTACGAGGATCTACACCAAAGTAATTTGCTTGGTGTCGAAACACTTTGTGAGAAAACACAAAGTTACAAACACTGATCTTCACGCCAACGGTCAGATGCCTTTACAAGCAGCCACATTTGGCTGGCGAGAGAGGAACGACTTCCTTCGCAGACTTCATTACGTCCATTGGGATTCAATTAAGGGGACTTAAATGATACAAGGATGAGTGATTCTTCGTCTAATGGGCAAAGCTTTACACTTCAATTCCTTCTTCCTCGCCATTATTTTGTTTAATACATTGCCGGGAGACAGAGGAGGGGGAGTGTAGGGAATGAAACACAATGTTTAACAAGTCCTGGAGCGAAGCTCTTGGTTGCATCGTGGACTTGAGGCAACAGATGTGCATCATGACGAGTGTAAAAACAGATCCAGAAAGTCTGTCAAGCACAAATACATAATGTGTTAATGAGACGGTATTACACACTTTAAATAAGCTTTTTCAGTTCAGTTCATCACTATCTTCGTCGCTTTTGTTACAAGAAACTTTAATTGGTTGTAACTTTAAAAATAAAATTAGAATGTACTGTCATGCAAAGACACCTGGGTAACCATGTTAATAGCATCTAACTCAAGGGTCACCAACTTAATTTATTTATTGTTATTTGAAAAATATTTTTTTGAGCAAGCCCATGGTGGGATACTCCTGGTGAGCCCTAACCTCGGATCCGGTGGAAAACTCTTAGCGCCGCTATTATCATCATCAATAGAAAACTCAGATACATTTTCCATTACATTACATACATTTTCTGTCCATCATGGATGATGACAGTCATCCTCTGAACACTGTCATCAGTGAGCAGAGAAGCAGAATGAGTGCACGAATGCTCCTACCCAGGTGCAACACTAATAGACTCAGGGACTCATTCATTCCTCGGGCTATTAAATTGTACAATTCTGAGTTCGGGGGCAGGAGTGGAGTGAAAGTATCTGGATGTTCTGTTCTATGTTAGTCTTTGTATCCTTTGTCTTTGTTGTTTTTCTTTGACCTATGATCTTTGTCTTTATCTTTAGACTTAGATTGTGTCATCTTGTTCTTTGTCTTTATGTTCTTCTTCTTATTTTATTTTTATTTATTATTTTGTATTGTTTATGGAAAATTGCTGGCTGTTGGAAAAAACAATTTCCCGAAGGAGACTTCCTGAGGGTTTAATAAAGTTTTACCTTACCTTACCTTACCTTACCTTATTTCTACCGTAGTAAAATGTTTTTTTGTATAGATTTCATTTGTGTGTGTTACTGGACATTTTGCCGGGTTAGATTCCATCATTTTAAGGAGGTCAAAAAAGGCTCTTAAGAAGGGTTCGGCTGAGAAGAAGTGCTAAGATACAGGTGTTTCCCTGACGCGTTATTAACTGCCTTCTTATGAGAACCTTAAGATGATGCCAAAGAAGCTTCGTAAGAATCTCTTAATGTTGTAGTGTTATAAGTTGGAGCCTCTTTGAGTTTGTTTATATTTGTGGTCATTAGAAAAAAATTCACACGTTTCATATGTTTTATTTGGTTTATTGGAGTGATAAACAAGAAGTGATAGTGTTTTCGCGTTTCATTATTAAATTCCTACGCACTTAAATGCATCATCTGCGTAGGAAAATTTGTGCAGTAAGATTTGAAGCTTGTTTTTTCCAGAATATATGATGATTTATTTTAGTGTGTAAATACAAAATGTAGAGTTTAATGTTGTTTAATTAGACTCACAAAGATGTTTAATTCTTAGTCATAGTAGTACTATTAACTCATGTATGTACAGATTTGTGTGGAAAACGTGTAATTCAATAAAAACAATTCTTTCTCAAAAAAAATCATTCATCATGGTTTGATCAGATTGAACAATTACAAATATAAATTCCATTCTCAGTGAAAGATCTTCTTAGGTTAAGAGTGACTCTGGGAAACACATCCTTATTTCAAATCATATGTAAGAGCGTTTATAAGAAGATTATAGCACTGAAGAGCTTCTTTGCGCAATATTACACCACAATTCATTTTACTAAAATGTAATTAGCATCACTAGTGTTAGCTTTGTTAACGCTAAGTCACTCTGTCAAACTGAGCCTGAGAAACCTGGGTGATGTATTTGACAAAGACATGTCTCTAGTTCAACATTGCAGAAAACTGACCAGAAACTGTTTCAACATGTTGTCACAGCATGATCTGGAGCTTATAATCCATGCATTTTGTGTCTTCTCGACAAGAAAGATCTGTCTCGCCTGCAGTTGATCTCTACACAAGTTGAACCCTGCAGCAAGAATTCTGACCCGCTCTAGTAGAAGAACTCAAATTTATCCTTAAATCTCTTCACTGGCTTCCAGTTTCTTTCAGGATCAACTTTAAAATTCTGGTTCTTACTTTCAGATCTATTCATGGTCAGACCTTCCATCAGTGATCTGATGTGATGTGAAGATCGTTCCTAAGCTTTGGATCTTCCTCTGTGTTTGATGGATCTACTGACTCCTTTAAGAAACATCTCAAGATACTTTTATTCGTGCAGGATTTTACTTGATTCTCTGAGACTCCTGTGTTCGTCTGGGTGTTGTCTTGGCCTTTTAAGTTTCTACTTATTAAGTATTGTTTTGATTGTTTAAGCGCTTTGTGACCCTGGTCTAGAAAAGCACTCTACAAATATTACCTACTTACTTACTTACTTACTATGTTGCTAACTTATGTTTGCTATGAGTTACATTTAAGGCAAATTGGCAACAGTAGTTACTAAATAACGGACCAGTCATTTTCACTACTTAAATATGATGATAACTACTATTCTAGTAGGTAGATTTGTCGGCAAAGCTATAAAAGACACTTTTTATTTTTAACAAAACCTCTTCTCTTTTCTCTTCCCTCTCTCAATTCCCTCGGCTTCCTTTTAACCATTCGCACAATGTGCTGAGAGCGGCGGCGGACACAATGTGCAGAGATGGATTTCAAGGAGGAAAGAAAAAGCAGGCGAGGACTTAAGAGATGCAGGATTGATGGATGGACGCGAGATGTTGCAACAAGGCAGAGAGAAATAGATACAAATGAGCAGCAGCGAGTGATGGCTTTGACAGAAATGCTGACCAGCAGAACATGGTTTCAGCTGATAGAAGAGGAATTTAATTCAGTTCGTCAGATCAGGATCTGGAATACACTTACCCGTGGATGGACGTGCGAGCTCAGAGCTGGGTTTCATTTATTTTATCAATGTAAGGGTCGATAAAGAAACAAATTGTCCTCTTCTTATAACAAAAAACAGTAAGTAAGTAAGTAAGTGAGTAAGTAATTTATATTTGTAGAAAGCTTTTCTAGACCAGTGTCACAACACGCCTAACAATCCAAAAATACTCAATAAAATATATACTTAAAAAGTCAAGATAACATCAAGGCAAACACAGGAGTCTCAGAGAATCAAGGAAAAGCCTGAACGAATAAAAATGTCTTAAGATGTTTCTTGAAGGAGTCAGTAGATCATCAAACAGAGAGATGGTTCCAAAGCTTAGGAGCAACAGCCTGGAAGGATTTCTCTCCTCTGGTCCTGAACCGTGTTCAGGAACCATCAGTAGATCCTGATCCACAGACCTCAGAGCCCGAGCTGGGGTGTAAGGCTGGATCAGATCACTGATGGAAGGTCTGACCATGACTAGATCTGAAAGTAAGAACCAGAATTTTAAAGTTGATCCTGAAAGAAACTGGCAGCCAGTGAAGAGTTTTAAGGATCGGAGAAATGTGAGTTCTTCTACTAGAGCAATTTAGATTTTTCTTGTATGAACTGCAGGCGAGACAGCTCCTGCTTGTTTAGACATGAAAACAAAATTTTGCAATAGTCCAGACGAGACACAAACTAACACACTTAAGTTAAGAGTTATTATTTTAACAATGAAGTGACTGCCATAGAAATTTTTCTTCCCACATTGTTCGTTTATTTTGTCAAAAAATAAAATTAGGATTGGTTCAAACAGGTTTTAGAATCGGTATTTACAGTACAGTTTTAGAGTTGATATGAACCTTGTTAGATCTTTGAAAATTCAAGTTTTGCGCATTTAATTCCTAGTCAAGCGCTGAAAACATTTTTGAGTCTTTATTGTTTTTTAAAAAATTAAAACCATGTTAAATTGGATCTTTGGAGGAGTCGTGCCTCTTAGTGTTTTTTTATTTTATGATTTTAAAAAATTGTAACAGAGATACCAGATAATTATCATCATACTAGGGGTGTTAAAAAATATCGATGTGGCGATATATCGCAATTTTCTCTTCCACGCGTCTGTATCGATTCTTACAACTTAAAAAGAAGAATACATTGTTTTAATTTTTGGCTTCCAAATCATTTTTTTCTGAAGGTTTCATAGTTATTTTATTTTTTATAATATATTAAAGTGTATGTAAAATAAAATAATATTATTATTTTGTTTACAATTAACATGCAAATATTCGCTGTGTGTTCATTTTTGTGTTGCAATTAAACTTCCGGCCGCTAGATGGCAGCAGTCGTTGTGACTCCCCAAAATAAAGAAATCCCAGCGGTTTGAATTTCCATAAAGTCTTTATAAACGTTTAAAAAAAAATTATTTACCTTAACAAGCAAATATTCTAGCAGCTAAAAGAAGAATGAAAACCTGCGAGATCTCTTCAATGACTTAGGACGAGAGGATACACTGACTCCAGCTGATTTTAAAGCTAACATTTATACATATGTTGTTTTTTAAACAAATTAAAGCAGTTACAACTTCGTCATACACATGGGGACACTTCCTGACACACAAATAAACCAACAAAAATAACATAAAACAAGAAAAAGTTTAAACAATGAAATAGTTTTGGGTCCTCTTTAAGTCCATAGAACTGAAAACGTACAGTCAGAAATGATATACGCTGAGATATCATGTCTTTAGGTTTGATTGTGATGGATTTTTAAGATGTATTCCTGCTGAGAACACTCGCTAACAAGCCTTTGCTCGTATCAGTCGTTACATAATGTGCAAAAAAACCAACGTAAAAGGGTGAAAAAGTTGAACAATGTCTGTTGACTTTGCTTCTCCAGTCCCGCAGATAAATGACGGCCCGTCATCACATCATCTTCTCGGATGAGCCCAGGACAGCGTGAGTGGAGACTCTTGGCGGCTCCGGGGCTCAGTTGCACTTAAGTAGATTGGAAGAAGTTGCAGATCTCACCTTCGCGGGGAATTCTAATGGAGATGATCAGGCAGCTTCTAGTCTCATTAGCAGGAATGCTGAACGGATCACAAATTTTTTCGATGAAGTCCTTCGCTGTCCTGAAAGTGGACGGAAATGATGGACTAGAATAGATCCTCCTCTGCCCGAGGAGATTGTGTTTCTGCTTTCTTACAGCATAGACCTGGGAAAAGTGGGGTTAGGGTTAGGGTTAGGGGCCACATTTGACTGTATTTAGCCCTCATACAGTCAAAGTATTATTTTTTAAATGCTAACTAACAGTTGTAATTACTATGTATTTCTATGATTCATTTGACATAAAATCACCATAATGTGTTTTTTTGTCGGTTTCAGTGTTGCAATTAAACTTCCGGCCACCAGATGGCAGCAGTCGTTGCGTCTTCTGGAAATATAGAAATCCTGTGAGATCCCAGCAGTTTACATTTCCATAAAGTCTTTATAAATCTTTTTTTTTAAAGAATTATTTACCTCAACAAGCAAATATTCTAGCATATAAAGGACGAATGAAAACTGAGGAGACTGAGGATGAGAGGATACAGTGACTCCAGCAGCTTTTAAAGCTAACCTTTAGACATATTTGGGTTTTTAAACAAATAAAAGCTGTTACGACCTACACACAGGACCAGATTTCTAACACACTTGACAAAAAACAAACCAAAAAAAAAATAAAATAAAATAACACAAAAGAAGTCAGACGTTTTTTATTTTGCTTTGTTTTGCGAGTATTTGTTTTTAGAAAATTGAAAAGTTTAAACAGAAAAATTCTACTATACTATTGAATTTTATTTTGCTTGTTTAGCTTTGTTATAAAAGGCATAATGATATTTTAAAATTGTTCCTTTTCTATTGGCTTGACGGCCCCTTAAAAGAGTCACGGTACATAACGTGGCCCCTGACGACATTGAATTGCCCACATCTGTCTTAGCATAACAGCTAAGTAAGAGTTGAGGAACAATTTCAGGAAATAAAAATAAAAAGGAGGCCAGGAAAACAAAACTTTATTTCTTTATTTGAGCATGAGTAACCTATGATCATTTAATTGTGAAAAAAAAAATGGGTTCAGCAACTGACTCCACTTTTTTGCCGTATTTACTTTATTCTCAGTACTTTTTAAAGATTCAAGAAACAATAGTCTTTGTTATCATTCAACTAAATATTGTTTAAATACCAAAAGCACAGAAAAATGAGAAAAGCATAAAGTAAAACAATTGTCAATCAAAGTATCAAAGTGTTCTTATTTGTATATTGATATATATGTCGCTGGTCTGTGGGCCAAATCTAGACCGCAGACCCATTTTACGTGGTCCTTAAGAACTTTAAACTCCTAATAAATGCTATTACTACATCATGAAAAAACTAGATCACCAACAAAGCTTGTATACATCATGAACATTTCAGCATTTGTATTTCTTTACAGTACACTGTAAGAGTGTACTTCGTTTTCAAAAGAGTAGTACTGTCTTAAAAGAAATTCTCCTGCTACACGCTTACAGGAAATGACTCGACAGCTTCTTCTTCTACTACTTTTTAACACTGATTGTAACCAGTCGTTGAAACTCTATCACAGAAACTTGACAGTGCTTTTCGCCAATTGAACCAAGTGATTAAGTTGTGTTTCATTGTGTTATTACTGTGACGTAGCTTCAGTTTAGCGTCATCTATGTCACCAAGATGGAGCCGTTAAGGGTGGAGTGTCTATCGATCCACACTCAATTCTTTCTTGCCAATTGAGTGCACTACATTTTCGCACACCGCTCAATGTGGACGCACTTTTATACTCAAAATATTAAGTGTGTGATTTGTGACACACACTTTGTCTTATCCTGCTTCTCCTGGGTCAGGTCGCGGGGGCAGCATCATCAGCAGAGAGGCCTCTCCACAGTTTCATCATCCAGCTCTTCCTGAGGGTCCCCGAGGCGTTCCCAAGCCAGATGAGAGCCCCCCCCCCCACACCCCAATCTGCCTGTCGAACTCACACTCCATCCTTCCTGTTATTTAGCACTAAATGAACTAATAAACTCAGTCATAAGACTCATCTGTGAGACGTTTACCTTCTGATTAAACGGCATTAATTCTATTAACTGGAAATACAAACTCAGGTTGGTTATCAAGTCGAAAAATTCAAGACGATTATAACAAGTCCCTGGAAAGTTTTCACTGCCGCCGCAGTAGTTTGGCTGATGAATGTGTGAGCTTTGGATTCGAGCTTCTCTTCCATGACGGTTGTCAAAACTCCTGCTACGTCTGCCATGTCTCTCACCACTATTACTGTTAAATGCGACAGTGTGACAATATGCCAATCACATTCCTCCGCCATTCCTGCTTGTTAGAGCCGTCAGTGTTTGTGCTTAATTTATCCTCCTCTCTCTCTCGCTCTCTCTCTCTCTCTCTCTCTCTCTCTCTCTGTCCTAAAAAAAAAGTTTTGTTTTAGTTCAGAAACTTGTCAGAAAAAGAAGAGGAAAGTGAGGAGGTTCATGAAATATTGATGGGATTTAAGTTTATAGTTCAACCCAAATTCAGATTTTTCACTCATTTTCTACTCGCCCTCACGTCGACAAAGAGTTTCAGGATAATCTGTTCCTTTTTTAGAATTATAGAAATAAATGTTCCAGTGGCGGCTGGTGGAAGATATTCTAGGTGGCGCTGTTTTCCAGTTCATTTCCCTTCCTATACTATCGTTCAAATGAAAAATGTCTATATTAGACAATATTAATCATGTGTAGAATTGTACACTTTGAAAGCTATTGATGGATAATAATGTTTATTATGTTCGAAGGAAAATACATTTTAATTATACTATAACACACGTCATATAGAATAAAGCAAATTATTAAATAAACTAAAGGGAGGCTTTTCAACAACATGTAAATACGTGAAATGATTTGCAAATATATACGTGTATCTGTACAGAGATCCACAAATACGTACCTCGATTTACGATTGTGAATTTGTAAATGTGTCATTTAGAATAATTATGCTCAAATCTATAAAAAACTGACAAGTTAAGCATCACAAACGTCGCACAAGTTAAAAAAAAAAACAGAGAATGAAAAGGACTGTTTGGATGTTGAGGTGAAGTGTCGTAAGATCGAAACAGACTGATTGTAAAATAGGGTAAAATTCCATGAATGGACCAAAATGTTTTAATTCAAGATCATTAATTTGTGGCCACAACTCAATATTTCGTGGCCACAAATTAATATTTTTATTTTTTTACCATGTCATGTCCGGGTCTCAATCGTGTTCGTGTTCATGTCAACTCTATCTAGCCTCATGGAGGCGTATCCGCCTCCTACTGGCGGGACGGTGTCATCGCAGCTGACGCATTTGTTTACAAATCCTGCTACACATTTGCGAATCGCTAACCGTGGCTGTTGCAAAAGTCATGCGCTGTTTTTTTTGCTTTGTTTGTGATGCTTAACTTGTCAGTTTTGATAGATTTGAGCATTTACTTATTCTGAATCACACATTTACAAATCGAGTTACACATTTGTAAATCGAGGTACACATTTATATGTACAGATATATGTATATATTTGCAAATCATTTCACGCATTTACAACGGTTAAGCAACAGTTATAGCCCCATAACAAACACACACAAAAACAATGCAAAGAAAAAAAAGTAAAGTAAAATTAAAAATGTTTACAGCTGGAATAGAACCGGCGAAACTTCACGTCCTCAAATAAAAAAAAAATGTGTAGCTCGCTATAAATTGGGCAAACCTTGACCTTGTGAGTAGGTGTCGAAGGTTTGATCAATCGTCAGGGGTCACTTTTCTAGAGCCCCCCGAAATCATATTCAGAGACTAAATAATAATAATAAATAAAATATAAAAAGATAAATACATTTAAAAAACACAGCCAAATCAGTGCGTGCTAATGTAGCGACTGGAGCTCAGTTGTCTTCATCTTAATTTTCGTTCAAAATAAAAAACTTAAAAAAACATCCAAATACCTCCGTACTGCTCGTCTGTAACGTCCATCTTGTATAGAATCGTTGACAAAAGAAACATTAAAAAAGGAAATACAAATAAGTCTATGTTAAGGTCGTTTGTAGCAGAAGCTAATAGGCTAACATGCTACACAAACAGGAAACACTCCAGGGAAACTCACACATGCACTTACACGTAATATTTTGAAGTGCGTCCCGATGAGCAGTGTGCGAAAATGTAGTGCGCAATGAGCACTCAAACGGTCAGAAAATTGAGTGTGGATCGATGGACACTTTCCACCCTTAACGGCCGCCATCTTAGTGACGTAGATGACGCTAAACTGAAGCTACGTCACTGACGATGCGTCTTTGGAGCAGATACTGGCGTAAATGTCTCGATAAAACACTGATTTGACCACAAAAAAAAACACAACAACGTTATGGCAGTCCATCGATAACGATGATGACGTTGCTCCAAATTTAATGAATAGACATTTATTGGGGTGTGTTGCGGCGGTGCATAGCCATGTGGCTGTGCAGGCCGATGCGGGATCCGCAGGTTTTGCCACAGGAGGGACAGGGGTACGTAGCACTGGAGGGTGTGGGCCCCTGTAGCAGGCTGATGCCTCAGTGCACGTCGCCGTATCCTCCTCTCTGTGGCTTGCTCCTGAAGGTGAGCAGTTCCCTGGTGGCAGGAGGAACTCCAGGTATGGCGATCAGCAGCCAGGGACTCTAGTGCTGCAGGTGAGATGTTGCACTGCTTCAGGAGGGTTTTAAGATGGTCCTTGAAGCGCTTTTTTGGACCACCAGCAGATCTCTGGCCATCCAGAAGTTGGCCGTAGAGGATTTGCCTGGGCAGGCGGTGGGCAGGCATACGGATCACATGCCCAACCCAGTGCAGGTGTTTCTTTGCAAGGAGCACGGCGATGGTAGGTGTGTTGGTCCGTTCAAGAATATCAGCATGTGGCACCCTGTCTTCCCAGGACACACCCAGGATCCTTTGAAGGCAGCGGATGTGGA
This sequence comes from Callionymus lyra, assembly GCF_982586985.1. Lineage (NCBI taxonomy): Eukaryota > Metazoa > Chordata > Actinopteri > Syngnathiformes > Callionymidae > Callionymus > Callionymus lyra. Next base: position 8,089,956 of record NC_141831.1, read on the forward strand.
GGGCCTCTAGTGTTTTTATGTGCCTCTGGTAGGGTGTCCAGGTTTCCGACCCGTACAGCAGTGTAGAGAGGCAGACCGCCTTGTACACAGCTGCTTTGGTGGAGCTGGTGAGGTTCCTGTTGTGGAATACCCTGGAGCTAAGCCTGCCAAAGGCAGCGGCGGCCAGACCGACTCGGACCTGGATGTCATCATCAATGTTGCAGGAGGGGGACAGAATGCTGCCTAGGTAGGTGAAGTGTGGGACGATGGCAAGGGGATGACCATCGAGGGTGAAGGTACGCACATGTGTTTGGTGGGTGAACTCCTGGACAACTATCTGTGTTTTCCTGATGTTGATTTGGAGACCAATGGCGCTGTAGATGGATGCGACCACGTTTAACGCACGCTGTAGGGATTCTGGTGAGTGGGCAAGGAGAGCGCAGTCATCTGCATACTGTAGCTCAATAACAATAACACAATGAAACACAACTTAATAACTTGTTTTTTAATTGGCGAAAAGTGCTGTCGGTGAAAGTGTTCCAGCAGCAGAGCTATGTCTCAAATCGCATACTGGCGTTCTTAAACTTAGTATTTTTCAATTCTTAGTATGCAAAATGTAGTGCTCCATGCACACTACATTGCCGTACTAAAACGCCCACAAAATTGAGTATGGATCGATGGACACTTTCCACCCTTAACGGCCCCCATCTTAGTGACGTAGATGACGCTAAACTGAAGCTACGTCACTGACGACGCGTCTTCGGAGCAGATACTGACGTAAATGTCTCGAGAAAACACAAATTTTTCCACAAAACAACACAACAACAATACTACCACAATGAAACATAACTTAATAACTTGTGTTAATTGGTGAAAAGTGTTGTCAAGTGTCAGTTATAGTGTTCCAACAGCAGAGCTGTGTCTCAAATCGCATACTTGCGTACTTAAACTTAGTATTTTTCAATTCTTAGTGTGTGAAATGTAGTGCTCCATGCACACTAAAATGGCGTACTAAAACGCCCACAAAACTGAGTGTGGATCGATGGACACCTTCCACCCTTAACGGCCGCCATCTTGATGACGTAGACGATGCTAAACTGAAGCTACGTCTCTGACGGCACGTCTTCGGAGCAGATACCGACGTAAATGTCTCAAGAAAACACTTAATTTCACCTTAAAAACAACTTAATAACTACAGTGTTTCAACGGCAGGTTGCGATCAGCGTCAAAAAGTATTACAAGAAGAAACTATCGAGTCATTTCCTGTAAGTTTATAGCAGCAGTACTTGATTTGAGACAGTACTACACTGTTGAAATTTGAGTGTGCAAGTAAGTGCACTGTCTCACAGTGTACTGCAAAGCAGTGCACTTAGATAAGTGTGCGATCTGAGACCCAGCGTCGGTTTTGACTGTCAACACGTTCCTCATGTCGAGGCTTTATTTATTCACTGCTTTATATTCCGGTTCATCACAAAAAAAGAATAAAAACAACAAACAAAACAACATTTTCTTCATCATTTAAACATACCCATAATGCACTGCAAAGCCTTTTATATCTAAATATATATTCGAGTTAAAAACATGACATTAACAAACAAAACAATATTTTTTTTTACCCATAATGCACTGCAATGTCTTTGTATCCGTTTATATTCGAGTTAATAACATGACATTTACAAACAAAACAATATTTCTTTTTACCCATAATGCACTGCAATGTCTTTGTATCCGTTTATATTCGAGTTAAAAACATGACATTAACTAACAAAACAATATTTTCTACCCATAATGCACTGCAATGTCTTTGTATCCCTTTATTTTGAGTTAAAAACATGACATTAACTAACAAAACAATATGCAAGTAAGTGCACTGTCTCACAGTGTACTGTAAAGCAGTGCACTTAGATAAGTGTGCGATCTGAGACCCAGCGTCGAACAACTTCCTGTTCATTAACACCTTCGACTGACGAGTCAAGAGACCGAAAACCTTCCTCCCGCTGGTATAGATGTCAAAGATGTCGATCCGTCATGATAGACGTGTCGATGCGAGTAAGAGAAAACTTCACACCTCGGCGAAGGAAAGTTATTCACAGCGTTTGCGTTCGTGTATTTGAAGTATAAACCGGTGAGACTCGGGAGAGACTGTTCTTGAAGGCGGCGCCAAAACAATGCAATTAGCTTTGTTTCCCAAAATAACGACTTATTCCAGCGGAGGTTCTAAACGGCTCAGGCTTTGAACGGAGTTACAGGCAAAAGTCCTGGTTTTCTTTGGCTTCAAAGCAGGAGCGAAGACGCAAACCTGCGAGACGAAAGTCCCGGTGGGTTCAAAACGTGCTGGTGGAGAATTTCGTTGGCAAATGAATCTGTTAGAATGAAGCTTTTTTTGAGGGTAAAATTGTACCAGGAGACAAAGTAAGTCCCGACGAAAACAACTGACACAATACTGTGGAGTCCAAGAAGGGCCATTAGAAATAAGACACTAATAAATACTAATACTAATAGTAATTATTGTTTCAAAAGGGATAATACTCCCAAGACAATTTTTTTTTTAATTGTTATTTATTATATTTTTGACACAATATAATGTGTTTCTTCGTCATAAAAGATCCAAATTAAAATTAAAAAAAAAAGAAGAAAATGTAGTCATTTTTAGACTGATTTCTAATATTCAATATGTGCAAAGGTTTGATATGTTGTACTCGCAAAACTATTTGTGTGAAAATATTTAAATAAAAACATAAAATCTTACTTTTTTCCACAAATAAATCACTAATATCACTTATAATAATAATCACTTTATTAAAATCTTTATATTTATTATGTATTTCAATATTTATTTTAACTATATTATGCGTGTGATTAATACACAGTTGAATACAGGAAAGTAGTATGCATGTATTTCAATTATGATTCACACCAATAAAGGCATCTTTGAGCATATATTCTTAATTCTTCAAATTCACTCCCATAATGCACCAATATAAAGGGTTTTTTAAACTCTTGTGTTGTCTCAAGGTGACCCGGACACATGAAAACAAATGTGTTTGTGGTATCCCTTGTGTTGTCTCTGTGTTGTCAAGGTGTACAACCTCCCTGACTTCCTTAAATACATATTTAGTTCTGGAGGTCGTTCACTTCAATTCATAGACAACACAAGGGATACCTCAAACACATTTGTTCTGGGGGCCTTCGGGTCAGCTTGACCCAGAGATAACACAAGGGTTAAAAACACTCCCATAATGCACAGTTTTTTTCTGGTTAAAAAAAAGGAAAATAATTAAAAACAACAAACAAAACAATACACACATACATTTATATTCTGGTTCATCACAATTTTTTCTTTAATAAAACAACAAACAAAACAACATTTTCTTCATCATTTAAACATACCCATAATGCACTGCAAAGCCTTTTTTTTTATCCGTATATATTCGATTTAATAACATTACATTAACAAACAAAACAATATTTTCTCCCCATAATGCACTGCAATGTAAGTAAGTAAGTAAGTAAGTAATTTTTATTTGTATAGCGCTTTTCCAGACCAGGGTCACAAAGCGCTTGAACAATCAAAACAATATTCAATAAAGTATATACTTTAAAGATAAAGATAAAAACTGATAACACAGTGCTTATACATAGTAACGAAATGTCTTTCTATCCGTTTATATTTGAGTTAATAACATGACATTCAATAAAAACAAGAAACAAAAAAAGATATTATTAATTTCTAAAAATTCCATAAGGCTTGATAACGAATTTAAGTACATTTATATTCTGGTTTATTAAAAAAAAAAGACTAAAAACAACAAACATAATGCACTGCAATGTCTATTTATCTGTTTAAATTCTGGTGAAACAGATACAAATGATTCAAAATAAATACAATTAAACAAGTTAATTCAATCAGCTTGAATCAAAGTTAGGTCTAAGGTTTGTGTTGACGTGAGATTATCTTCCATTAAACACGGTGACCCTCATGCTCTCCAGACCTTCATTAAACAAACCTGGAGCAGCTCCACCGGCAGAGAGCAGGAGGCAGAAGGTCTGCGACAAACACTCTCATTGTGATTCTGTTTCTCCTCCGGCTGCAGCCACAGAGGAAGCTTCCTCCGGCTGGCGATGGGGACTCAAGGTTGCGGACGCTCCACAAGCTTTTGATTGATCTAAACGCTGGCTGTAAATTGTATAATGACTGCGGGGTGATGGGATCACGGTGGGAGGAAGAAAAAAAAAAAAGAAAAAAGACCAGACGGCGCTTGATTCTCTTCAGTGGGAGCTCGTCACATCTTGTCATCTCACTACGGCGGCAGGAAAGAAACCATCAAGAGCTATTAGCAGTGAAGGATCCAGTCGGTGAATATTTAATGGTCAGTTATCACTGAGATAATTAAGATATATTGAGCCTCCAAATATAAATATATATTCTTAATTCTTTAAACCCTAGAATGCACTGCAAATTATTTATGTCGGTTGATGTTCTGGTGAAACACATACAAATACATTTAAAAAACAAAAATAACATATTAATTATTCTTTAACGCTTGTGTTATCTCAGGCCTCTGGGTCACTTTGACCCTGAGATAACACAAGGGTTAAAAGCACTCCCATAATGCACTGCAAAGCATTTATATCGGTTGATGTTCTGGTGAAACACATACAAATACATTTAAAAAACAAACAAAAATAACATATTAATTATTCTTTAACGCTTGTGTTATCTCAGGCCTCTGGGTCACTTTGACCCTGGGAAACACAAGGGTTAAAAGCACTCCCATAATGCACTGCAAAGCATTTATATCGGTTGATGTTCTGGTGAAACACATACAAATACATTTAAAAAACAAACAAAAATAACATATTAATTATTCTTTAACGCTTGTGTTATCTCAGGCCTCTGGGTCACTTTGACCCTGGTAAAGACAAGGGTTAAAAGCACTCCCATAATGCATTGCAAAGCATTTATATTAGTTTATATTCTGGTGAAACACATACAAATACAGTTAAAAAACAAAAATAACATATTCTTTATTCTTTAACACTTGTGTTATCTCAGGCCTCTGGGTCACTTTGACCCTGGGAAACACAAGGGTTAAAAGCACTCCCATAATGCACTGCAAAGCATTTATATTAGTTTATATTCTGGTTACACACATAAAAATACATTTAAGAAACAAACAAAAATAACATATTCTTTATTCTTTAACACTTGTTTTTATCTCAGGCCTCTGGGTCACTTTGACCCTGGGAAACACAAGGGTTAAAATAACTCCCATAATGCACTGCAAAGCATTTATATTAGTTTATATTCTGGTTACACACATAAAAATACATTTAAGAAACAAACAAAAATAACATATTCTTTATTCTTTAACACTTGTTTTTATCTCAGGCCTCTGGGTCACTTTGACCCTGGGAAATACAAGGGATAAAAGCACTCCTATAATGCACTGCAAATAATTTATATCGGTTGATGTTCTGGTGAAACACATACAAATACATTTAAATAACAAACAAAAATAACATATTAATTATTCTTTAACGCTTGTGTTATCTCAGGCCTCTGGGTCACTTTGACCCTGGGAAACACAAGGGTTAATAGCACTCCCATAATGCACTGCAAATCTTTTTTTATTTATTTATTTATTTTTTTTTTGTTTATATTCTGGTTACACACGTAAAAATACATTTAAGAAACAAACAAAAATAACATATTAATTATTCTTTAATGCTTGTGTTATCTCAGGCCTCTGGGTCACTATGACCCTGGTAAAGACAAGGGTTAAAAGCACTCCCATAATGCACTGCAAAGCATTTATATTAGTTTATATTCTGGTGAAAGACATTAAAAATACATTTAAAAAGAAACAAAAATAACATATTCTTTATTCTTTAACGCTTGTGTTATCTCAGGCCTCTGGGTCACTTTGACCCTGGGAAACACAAGGGTTAAAAGCACTCCCATAATGCACTGCAAAGCATTTATATTAGTTTATATTCCGGTTACACACATACAAATACATTTAAGAAACAAACAAAAATAACATATTAATTATTCTTTAACGCTTGTGTTATCTCAGGCCTCTGGGTCACTTTGACCCTGGTAAAGACAAGGGTTAAAAGCACTCCCATAATGCATTGCAAAGCATTTATATTAGTTTATATTCTGGTGAAACACATACAAATACAGTTAAAAAACAAAAATAACATATTCTTTATTCTTTAACACTTGTGTTATCTCAGGCCTCTGGGTCACTTTGACCCTGGGAAACACAAGGGTTAAAAGCACTCCCATAATGCACTGCAAAGCATTTATATTAGTTTATATTCTGGTTACACACATAAAAATACATTTAAGAAACAAACAAAAATAACATATTCTTTATTCTTTAACACTTGTTTTTATCTCAGGCCTCTGGGTCACTTTGACCCTGGGAAACACAAGGGTTAAAATAACTCCCATAATGCACTGCAAAGCATTTATATTAGTTTATATTCTGGTTACACACATAAAAATACATTTAAGAAACAAACAAAAATAACATATTCTTTATTCTTTAACACTTGTTTTTATCTCAGGCCTCTGGGTCACTTTGACCCTGGGAAATACAAGGGATAAAAGCACTCCCATAATGCACTGCAGAGCATTTATATCAGTTTATATTCTGGTGAAACACATACAAATACAGTTAAAAAACAAAAATAACATATTCTTTATTCTTTAACACTTGTTTTATCTCAGGCCTCTGGGTCACTTTGACCCTGGGAAACACAAGGGTTAAAAACACTCCCATAATGCACTGCAAATCATTTATATTAGTTTATATTCTGGTTACACACATAAAAATACATTTAAGAAACAAACAAAAATAAGATATTAATTATTCTTTAACGCTTGTGTTATCTCAGGCCTCTGGGTCACTTTGACCCTGGGAAACACAAGGGTTAAAAGCACTCCCATAATGCACTGCAAAGCATTTATATCGGTTGATGTTCTGGTGAAACACATACAAATACATTTAAAAAACAAACAAAAATAACATATTAATTATTCTTTAACGCTTGTGTTATCTCAGGCCTCTGGGTCACTTTGACCCTGGTAAAGACAAGGGTTAAAAGCACTCCCATAATGCATTGCAAAGCATTTATATTAGTTTATATTCTGGTGAAACACATACAAATACAGTTAAAAAACAAAAATAACATATTCTTTATTCTTTAACACTTGTGTTATCTCAGGCCTCTGGGTCACTTTGACCCTGGGAAACACAAGGGTTAAAAGCACTCCCATAATGCACTGCAAAGCATTTATATTAGTTTATATTCTGGTTACACACATAAAAATACATTTAAGAAACAAACAAAAATAACATATTCTTTATTCTTTAACACTTGTTTTTATCTCAGGCCTCTGGGTCACTTTGACCCTGGGAAACAAGGGTTAAAATAACTCCCATAATGCACTGCAAAGCATTTATATTAGTTTATATTCTGGTTACACACATAAAAATACATTTAAGAAACAAACAAAAATAACATATTCTTTATTCTTTAACACTTGTTTTTATCTCAGGCCTCTGGGTCACTTTGACCCTGGGAAATACAAGGGATAAAAGCACTCCTATAATGCACTGCAAATAATTTATATCGGTTGATGTTCTGGTGAAACACATACAAATACATTTAAATAACAAACAAAAATAACATATTAATTATTCTTTAACGCTTGTGTTATCTCAGGCCTCTGGGTCACTTTGACCCTGGGAAACACAAGGGTTAATAGCACTCCCATAATGCACTGCAAATCTTTTTTTATTTATTTATTTTTTTTTTTTTTGTTTATATTCTGGTTACACACGTAAAAATACATTTAAGAAACAAACAAAAATAACATATTAATTATTCTTTAATGCTTGTGTTATCTCAGGCCTCTGGGTCACTATGACCCTGGTAAAGACAAGGGTTAAAAGCACTCCCATAATGCACTGCAAAGCATTTATATTAGTTTATATTCTGGTGAAAGACATTAAAAATACATTTAAAAAGAAACAAAAATAACATATTCTTTATTCTTTAACGCTTGTGTTATCTCAGGCCTCTGGGTCACTTTGACCCTGGGAAACACAAGGGTTAAAAGCACTCCCATAATGCACTGCAAAGCATTTATATTAGTTTATATTCTGGTTACACACATACAAATACATTTAAGAAACAAACAAAAATAACATATTAATTATTCTTTAACGCTTGTGTTATCTCAGGCCTCTGGGTCACTTTGACCCTGGTAAAGACAAGGGTTAAAAGCACTCCCATAATGCATTGCAAAGCATTTATATTAGTTTATATTCTGGTGAAACACATACAAATACAGTTAAAAAACAAAAATAACATATTCTTTATTCTTTAACACTTGTGTTATCTCAGGCCTCTGGGTCACTTTGACCCTGGGAAACACAAGGGTTAAAAGCACTCCCATAATGCACTGCAAAGCATTTATATTAGTTTATATTCTGGTTACACACATAAAAATACATTTAAGAAACAAACAAAAATAACATATTCTTTATTCTTTAACACTTGTTTTTATCTCAGGCCTCTGGGTCACTTTGACCCTGGGAAACACAAGGGTTAAAATAACTCCCATAATGCACTGCAAAGCATTTATATTAGTTTATATTCTGGTTACACACATAAAAATACATTTAAGAAACAAACAAAAATAACATATTCTTTATTCTTTAACACTTGTTTTTATCTCAGGCCTCTGGGTCACTTTGACCCTGGGAAATACAAGGGATAAAAGCACTCCCATAATGCACTGCAGAGCATTTATATCAGTTTATATTCTGGTGAAACACATACAAATACAGTTAAAAAACAAAAATAACATATTCTTTATTCTTTAACACTTGTTTTATCTCAGGCCTCTGGGTCACTTTGACCCTGGGAAACACAAGGGTTAAAAACACTCCCATAATGCACTGCAAATCATTTATATTAGTTTATATTCTGGTTACACACATAAAAATACATTTAAGAAACAAACAAAAATAAGATATTAATTATTCTTTAACGCTTGTGTTATCTCAGGCCTCTGGGTCACTTTGACCCTGGGAAACACAAGGGTTCAAAATCACTCCCATAATGCAATTTATTTATATTCTGGTTAAACTTATTAAATAGACTACATAAATAAAATACAAACTGAAAGACCACATGACGAAGTCGTAACAGCTTTTATTATTTTTAAAACCTAAATATATGTCCAAACATCAGCTTTAATAGCTGCTGGAGTCACTGTATCCTCTCGTCCTCAGTTGTCGCAGAGATCTCGCTGGAATTTATTCTTTCCTTTAGCTGCTGAGGGCAAAATGACGTTTAATGAAGTTTAATTACAACTCAAATATTAATACACTTTGAATATTTGCTTATTAATGTAAATAATAATTTTAAAAAAATTATGAAGCGTTATTTAATGTAAATAAATGAACTACAAGTAGTACATTCAGGAACAAATAAAACATTTGAAATTTTGAACAGCAGATCAACTCAAATCTAAACCACACAACTCGGTGGGAGGCTCTAATCATAGCTCCTACCTTACTTATGGTGCTAACAAAACAGGAAACTCCCATGATGCCTTCCTACACACTGCTCTATTTAGTGTCAGCTTATATGTGGCTACAATACTCTTTTTAAATGTTACATCCATGTCCCTATGTCAAAACAGATCCACAGCAGAGAGTGGTTGGCTGGGCGGCAAAGCATTACGGTCGTTGTTCAGGTCACTGTTACTTAGAGGGATGGCACCTCATATGCAACGTTGATTTTAGTGCCATTGCGTGACACTTTGTACTTTTTGTTATTCAAAATAAAATGAATATTTCAAATAAAGGTCTAAATGCGATCCTTCGTTATAGTCATTATTCTGTCAGTTTTATTTTGGGGCTAACTAATGGTTCTGAGTTTTAGATTTCCATGCAGGACACGATCCGACGCTAGGAAGCGCTCGGATGAATTGAACTTTTAACAATCGTTGACGAGTCTAATTCCTCAAAAGCTTTGCTCAAATTAGTGGAAGAGCTTGTTTTCTCTCCGCAGCAATTATCTATTCATTTGTGTCTGACCTTTGTTGGCTTTAATCAACAAAGCCGACGCGTGTTTCTAATGAATTACATCTCTGGAATAGAAAATAAAAGAAAGTATTTTCAATTTCCAAATCATTTTGCAGAAAGTAAGGAAATTGCATATGTACTTATGTAAGGAAAATAAAGAAGTCAAACATATAGATTTGGCGTTAAATGAGTCTTTAAAATGCTTATTTATGATTATTTCACACATGTATTTATCTTATGGACCTGGATTTAAAGCGATTTAAAGCTTTTCATGGATGTATTTAATGTATAAAACGTTTTTTACGTAAAATATATTAATTTAAAGTAGTTAATTATATATTTATTCATATATTTATATATTGAACTCTAATTTTAGACAGTTTAGTTTATTAAAAGTATTCATTTATTTGTATTTCAGTCCCAAGAAAGATTTTCATGACAAGATTGTTAAAAAAAAAAAACTCAACAACAAAATTGGGAAAGTGTCATTACTAATTCGTAATTACCTAAAACATAAAACGTATTTTTTGTTTTATGATACTCTATCAATATTTTTTTGTTGATTGATATTTATTAAGAAATACTTTTATGAATATATTTCCCTTTTAATTTGATATGAATTGTATCACCTGATTGTTGCCAATACACTATTACAAATTACAAAATATTAGTTTCTAAAGAGAGACATTTAGTACATTTTTAAAATCTTTTTATTACTGAGGACGAGAGGATACAGTGACTCCAGCAGCTTCTAAAGCTGATGTTTGGACATATTTTGGTTTGAAAACAAATGAAAGCAGTTACGACTTCGTTAAGAGTCATGTGGTCTGTAAATTCTGCAACACCAGAGTCAAGTACTGGACAATACTACACATATATACTTGTTACTACAGTATAACAATATATCGTATCATTTCCCTTTTACTTTGATATGAATTGTATCACTAGATTGTTGCCAATACACACTATTACAAATTACAAAATGTTAGTTTCTAAAGGGAGACATTTAGCACATTTTTTAATGTTTTTTATTACTGAGGACGAGAGGATACAGTGAACTCCAGTAGCTTTTAAAGCTGATGTTTGGACATATTTTGGTTTAAAAACAAATGAAAGCAGTTACGACTTCGTCAAGAGTCATGTGGTCTGTAAATACTGCAACACCAGAGTCAAGTACTGGACAATACTACAAATATATCCTTGTTACTACAGTATCACAATATATCGTATCATTTCGCTTTTACTTTGATATGTATTGTATCACCAGATTGTTGCCAATACACACTATAACAAATTAAAAAACCTTAGTTTCTAAAGAGAGACATTTAGTACATTTTTTAAATCTTTTTATTACTGAGGACGAGAGGATACAGTGACTCCAGCAGCTTCTAAAGCTGATGTTTGGACATATTTTGGTTTGACAACAAATGAAAGCAGTTACGACTTTGTCAAGAGTCATGTGGTCTGTAAATACTACAACACCAGAGTCAAGTACTCGACAATACTACACATATATACTTGTTACTACAGTATAACAATATATCGTATCATTTCCCTTTTACTTTGATATGAATTGTATCACTAGATTGTTGGAAATACACACTATAACAAATTAAAAAACGTTAGTTTCTAAAGAGAGACACTTAGTATATTTTTTAATGTTTTTTATTACTGAGGACGAGAGGATACAGTGACTCCAGCAGCTTTCAAAGCTGACGTTTATACATATTTTGGTTTGACAACAAATGAAAGCAGTTACGACTTCGTCAAGAGTCATGTGGTCTGTAAATACTGCAACACCAGAGTCAAGTACTCGACAATACTACAAATATATCCTTGTTACTACAGTATCACAATATATCGTATATTTTCGCTTTTACTTTGATATGTATTGTATGACCAGATTGTTGCCATTACATACTATTACAAAAAAAAAAAAGTAAGTTTCTAAAGAGACATTTAGTATATATTTTTATGTTTTTTATTACTGAGGACGAGAGGATACAGTTGACTCGAGTAGCTTTAAAAGCTGACGTTTGGACATATTTTGGTTTGAAAACAAATGAAAGCAGTTACGACTTTGTCAAGAGTCATGTGGTCTGTAAATACTGTAACACCAGAGTCAAGTACTTGACAATACTACAAATATATCCTTGTTACTATAGTATCATGATATAATGTATCGTTGCCACTGTATTGCGATCCGTATCGTCAGATCCTTGTCAATACACGTCTTCAGCATTTAATGGTGTCTATAAAGAAAACAGACAAAGCTGGATGAACGGTAGTATTAAGACATTAAGGACAAACAAGAAAAACCTTCTTCTGAGGAAACACTGTTGACAACTTTTAACAAACGAAAAAAGAAAACAAGCGCCTCCCACCCCTTCCTGTCTTTCTCCCCCGACCCTCAAGTGCATGAACCAGCAGCCACCGGAGATGAAAAGAATCAATATTATAAGCAGACATCTGACGCGTTCAGGCTTCTCCGGCGAGGATCCACTGTAATTGGGGCGGACAAGCGGCCAACAACAATAACAAAAGCCAGAGTGAAAGATAAAAAAAAAAAAAAAACACATGCCGCAATTAATAAACAACAACAGGAGCTGCAAATTAAATCTAACACACACACAAAAAAAAGAAAGCGGGCCCTTTGAACACGTCTGCGACTCTCGGTGTTGTTGTGTTGCCGAGGCTATATCTGTGAGCATTAGCATATCCAAACATCAATGCTAAGCCAGGTTGTGTTACTCGCCGTCGCCCCGGTGTGATGCTCATTAAATGTGGGCTGATAAACACTCTCAGGGTCCGATCCCTTATCGGGCCGGCGGGTAAGAAAAAGCCTCCGCCCGTCAGCGTCACCGCCGGAGATGTGGGCTTGTTAATCATATCATGTGTATCTGTGTTTGTGCGTCACCTGTGGAAGATATAAACAGATTTAAAACCCATCCTTCCCTTTTTTCGTCCTCACGAGGCCCGGTTTGGGAACGAGTGGCTCAGGTCGTTCGATTGATCTGGAACCCGCCGCCGCCGCCCCCCGGTTCTGGAGGCGTAGCTCATCCCTGGCCCGCACGTCCATCCCTTAAGGTCGGGTTACCGAAATCAATCTTGTTTGATTTTTTTTTTTTTTGAGTCGGCCAAATGGATTCATGAGTCGCTGAATAAACAGCGTTCGTAGAAATGATGCATCGACTCGGAGTCGCTCGTTAAATCAAGCGCCGGCTGATAATAACACAGTTATACCACTTGATAAGTATGGAACGCCAGGAGTGCCATGATTAGGTATTTAACACGATTCTTGTATATAGATACATTTCAACGAATATCGATTAATATATATATATATATATATCTTTATATATATTTTTTAATATATATATATATATTTTTTTAACTTAATTTTGGGTATCAATATTGTTATCCCTTTGCTAGCATTGCTACTGTAGCTGCTGGACTGAGAACGAGAGGATACAGTGACTCCAGCAGTTTTTAAAGCTGATGTTTGGACATGTTTTGGTTTGAAAATTGGTGGTCTGTAAATTCTGCATCACCAGAGTCAAGTACTCGACAATACTACAAATAAATTCTTGTTCCGGCAGTTACACAATATATCGCAATGCATAGTATCGTTTCTCCTGTATCATGATATGTATCGCATTGCCAGATTCTTGCTAAAACTCATCCATAGTATTTAATGGTGTCTATAAAAAATAGAGATTAGTTAGATAAACAGTGTATTAAGATATTTATACACTGCTAATTTTTTTAATTATATAATTATGACACTCTTCGCATCCCATAGATAAAGTTGTATCAAGGATTTTCCTGTCTTTAGATTGGCTACATTGGTTTTAAAACTTATTTTTTTTAATTTACCGATATTGTTTTCCCTTTGCTAGCATAGCTACTGTAGCTACTGGACTGAGGACGAGAGGATACAATGACTCCAGCAGTTTTAAAAGCAGATGTTTGGACATATTTTGGTTTCAAAAACAAATAAAAGCAGTTACGACTTTGTCAAGAGTCATGTGGTCTGTAAATTCTGCAACACCAGAGTCAAGTACTGGACAATACTACACATATATACTTGTTACTACAGTATTTCAAAATATTGTATTGTTGACCCTGTATCGTAGGGATGTTAGAAAATATAGATACAATGTATCGCAATATTTTTTCAAGTTACTGTATCGATATTGAACAGCACTGTAGCAATTAAAAATGAATACATCATTTTTAAAAAATCATATTACATTTTTGTATATGAATCCTTTTCATGGTGACTGAGGACGAGAGGATACAGTGACTCCAGCGGCTCTTAAAGCTGATGTTTGGACATATTTTGGTTTGAAAACAAATGAAATCAGTTACGACTTCGTCAAGAGTCATGTGGTCTGTAAATTCTGAGAAGTCAAGTACTCGACAATACTACAAATATATTCTACATTGTATTGTGCTCCTGTATCGCAATACGTACAGCCAGATTCTTGCCAATACACACCTGTAGTATTTAATGGTGTCTATAAAAAGAACAGACTAAATTAAATAAACAGTGTATAAAGATTTACTTATAAACTTGTTATAATGACACTCTTGGCATCCCATAATAACATAACGTCGTACCATCAAAAGAATGACTCGCCACAAATCCGAAGCGATTCATTTCCCTTCCTTACAAACCTTTTGAATGTGTAAGTGACACATGCTGCCACCTTCTCTATTCACCGTCGTGGATGAACTCAATAGACGAGTGGAAATCTAGTTTCATAATCACAGCGAAGGGGTCAAGGATGAGCAGACCCTTGAAAAAAAAATAAAAATAACCGTTTGATTTGCATCATTTTCGCTCAGAATGGAAGGTTCAGCAAAGGCTAATCTGTGGCGTCGTTTAAGATGACGGCGAGATCGCGCCGCCCGTGCTTCCCTGACCTTGTCGCCCACGCTTTCAAATGCGACGCGACAAGTCCAGTCGGGCTAATAACGCGTTGCGTCGTGATGAATGCGTACACAAAAGAAGCGAAGATACTTTTAACCTTTGCTATCTTTTTCCCTGCAAAAAAAAAAAAAAGTGTCCTCTGGATAGAAATTACAGCAGACGTTTATCTTCGCACCTTCGGAGAAACAACTGCTCTTCCCTGTCAGGTTCAATCCTCCACTTTCTTCAGTTTACCGGTTCAGTCACCCGTCTGCACCCCCGACCACCCCTTCTTTCCCCCTCACCTCCATTCATTCTCCTCACAGGTTTAATGAACTGCTGCACAACACTAAGTACAGAGAAGTGCTTAGGACGACGTCCTGATGTCTCACACCTGTCACCACCGCCTTTTCCCCCTTTTAGATTCGAGTTATTCAACGATACACTTGATTAAATCTCTTTTTTTTTTAAATAGTAAATGTTAATATAAAGTAAAGTAAAAAATATATCAACATTGTGAAATATATCTATATTAGTGTTGAATTATCGTATTATCAGTATTCATTGTACATCCACAAAAAAACATCCTGTGAAGACAAAAAAACGGCTGCATCTTAAACCCTTGTGTTGTCTACGGGTCAAGTTGACCCGAAGGCCTGAAAAGAAATGTGTTTGTGGTATTCCTTGTGATGTCTCTGGGTCGAGATGAACGACCTCCCTGGCTTCCATACATTCATATGCAGTGGCGGATGTTGTTGACCCAGACACAACACAAGGGATACCACAAACATTAGTTTTCAGGCCTATGGGTCACCTTGACCAAGAGACAACACAAGGGATACCACAAACACGTTTGTTTTCAGGCCTCGGGGTCACCTTGACCAAGAGACAACACAAGGGATACCACAAACTCATTTGTTTGGAGGCCTTCGGGTCACCTTGACCCGGAGATAGCACAAGGGTTAACGCTTGTTGATATTCTTAAACTAAAGCGCTAATTCCGATTATCGTATTGATTTCGGATTCTGTAAATCATTTTAGAAGATATGTATATAAGATTGAAATTCGAAAATTAAAAAAATACATACATCTCAGTGAATGTGTTTTTTTCATCCAACCATCAGGACATATAATCAAACTATTTCAGTTCACCCAAATTTCACTCATTTTCTACTCACCATTATGTTAGGGTTATTTAGGGTTGGGATCATTTTGAGAGAAATCCGTTCCTTTTTGAATGTCCATGCTAATGAGCGGCGCTAACTTGTGCCCAAAAGGGTAAACTCCAAAAACAGACGCATTGATTTTCTTTTCGGAATAATCCTCATGTCAAGACTTCGATATAAGATGGACGTTACAGACGAGCAGTAAGGAAGTATTTGGATGTTTTGAAGTTTGTCTATTTCGGACGAAGACGAAGACAATTAGCATTGACATACAAGAACAAGAACAGGAACAAGAACAATAACAGGAACAAGAACAGGAACAGGAACAAGAACAAGAACAGGAACAAGAACAAGAACAGGAACAAGAACAAGAACAGGAACAAGAACAGAACCAGAACAAGAACAGAACCAGAACAAGAACAAGAACAGAACAAGAACAAGAATAGAACAAGAACAAGAACAAGAACCAGAACAAGAACAAAACAAGAACAGGAACAAGAACAAGAACAAGAACAAGAACAAGAATAGAACAAGAACAAGAACAAGAACAAGAACAGGAACAAGAACAAGAACAAGAACAAGAACAAGAACAGAACAAGAACTAGAAAGATTGCATTTCCAGAAGAAAATGAAGTGTGAATGCTGGCCGTAGCTGTAGCTGTGCAGTAGTAGTATTAGTAGTAGAAGTAGTAGTATTATTATTAGTAGTAGAAGTAGTAGTATTAGTAGTAGAAGTAGTCGTGGAAGTGTAAGAGGAATTTATAGTTAAAGTAGAAGAAGTAGAATTAGTAGTAAAAGGGAGAAGTAAAGTAAAAGTAGTAGTAGAATTAGTAGTAAAAGTATAAGTAGTATTAGTAGTAGAATTAATATTGGAAGAAGTAGTAGAATTCGTCGTAAAAGTATAAGTGGTAGGTCAAACTGGAAGGAGTTGGACATGAGTTGAAGAGTTTCCCCATTGAAATGAATGGGGTAGAAGAAGAGGAATAAAAGAAAGAATGGAAGAGATAAAAGAGAAGTTTTCCACAGACTTAACACAAACTATATCTACACAATGAGAGAAACTAAAGTTTCATATCACCTCTGGGTTTTGAACCCAAGACCTCAGTCACCAAGAGCGAGGTTCATACCACGAAATGAACAGAGTTTTATTTTTTCCTATAGCTTGTCAAGTCCAACTCTTGTTCAGGTTCCAAATGACAACTCAAACGTTTCACTCAATCACTTTTATTTTCTTTCGGATTGTTAGTAATTAGGTTGTAAACCTTTAAAGACGGATAAACACAACATTTTAATTATCCATTTAATTTAAACATTCTAAATTCATTTTAAATTAACTTAAACATTGAAACATTTTGAATTCATTCAAATAATTAAACATTCAAATATTTTAAATTCATTTAAACAACTTCATCAAATATTTTAAATGAATTAACAAGCACTAAATCAAAGTAAAGAAAACATTTCACCGACCATTGGCGTCTTTGGACTGAAGCCATTGTTGTGAACTTGGAGCGTCTTCTCTCTCTGACTGACTGAGAGCCTCCATTACCTCACAGTTCACAGGTGCTGCTCATTAGTGACAATGACTGAAGCAGCTGCTGCTGGTGCACTCTGGGAAATGCAGTTCTTTCACACAGTGAGATTCAACTTAACAGTATTGAGCAATGGTTCCTGTATTTTTGATTTTGTCTTTGAGTTCTTCATAGGTTCTAAAACCACTGTTGTCTCAGTGCATCAGTGAATCTGTGATCCATCGCAGGGTCTGGTTGAGGAAGTCATGTGTTCATTTATCCACGATTGCTTTCACCTGATCAATCGTGTCATCTTGGTCTTTGTTCAACAAGTAAACCTGGACGCTCTTGTTTGGATTCATCAACTGTTTACTTCTGCTCCAGGTTCTTCTAAAAGGAACTTTTTCCTGCTCCAGCCACACTGTACTTTATTATTGATCTGTTTTTACTTTCTCCACTGTAGTATTACTTCAACTGTAAAGTGTCTTCAGATAACTTTGTTGTGATAACACACTTTAAATTAAATTATTATTATTATGAATTACTCTCAGTACTAGTACTACGGGTACTCGTAGTAGTATGAGTACTCGTAGTACTAGTACTCGTAGTAATAGTACTCGTAGTACTATTAGTACTTGTAGTACTATCAGTACTCGTAGTACTAGAACTCATAGTACTAGTACTCAAAGAAGTACTAGTACTTGTCGAAGTAGTACTAGTATTCGTAGAAGTACTACTAGTATTCGTAGAAATACTACTATTTGTACTACTCATAGTAGTACTAGTACGTGTAGTACTCGTAGTAGTACTAGTACTCATAGTACTAGTACTCATAGTAGTACTAGTATTAATCGTAGTAGTAATTGTATGTGTGGTACTCGTAGTAGTACTAGTATTTGTAGTACTTTTAGTAGTACTAGTATTCTTAGTAGTACTAGTATTTGTAGTACTCGTAGTAGCTCTAGTATTTGTAGTAGTACTCGTACGTGTAGTTCTACTAAGCGTGAAGGAGTAGAGGATTGAAGAAGTGGAGGAGTGAAGGAGAGTATAATTATTGGTATAACTATAGGTATAAGTATAAGTAGAACTATAAGTATAAGTTTAACTATAATTATAAGTATAACTATAAGTATAAGTATAACTATAAGTTTAACTATAATTATAAGTATAACTATAAGTTTAACTATTGAGTAGTGAAGGGAAAAAGTGGAAGAGTGAAGGAGTGGAAGAGTGAAGGAGTGAAAAGAGTGGAAGAGTCAAAAAGTGGAGGAGTATAAGAGAGGTATAAGTATAAGTAAAACTATTAGTATAAATATAAGTATAACTATAAGCATAAGCATAAGGCAGTACTAGTGGAATTAGTAGTGGAAAGCATCACAGATTGAAGTGGAAGGAGTCAAAACATGAGTTGAAGAGTTTCCCCATTGAAATGAATGGGGAAAAAAAGGGTAGGAAAAGTGGAATAAAAGAAAGAGGGGAAGAGATAAAAGAGAGGTAGAACATAGCCTGAAAGACGGGTACGAGCTGAATTGATAAAAGTTTGAATGGTTCAAATCGGATTAAATTTGTGGAAGTAGAAGTGGCACAAAGTTTACGGCAGAAGTAAGAGGAATAATAAAGAGAAAAACAGGAAATCAATTGTGTGAATGCTTCCCAGCATGCTTCCCAGCATTCACACAACAAGAACAAGAACAAGAACAAGAACAAGAACAGAACAAGAACAAGAACAAGAACAGAACAAGAACAAGAACAAGAACAAGAACAGAACAAGAACAAGAACAAGAACAAGAGCAGAACAAGAACAAGAACAAGAACAGAACAAGAACAAGAACAAGAACAGAACAAGAACAAGAACAAGAACGGAACAAGAACAGAACAAGAACAAGAACAGAACAAGAACAAGAAGAGAACAAGAGCAAGAACAAGAACAAGAAATAGAAATGGAAATAGAAATAGAAATAGAACAAGAACAAGAACAAGAACAAGAACAAGAACAAGAACAAGAACAAAAACAAAAACAAAAATAAGAACAAGAACAAGAACAGAACAAGAACAAGAACAAGAACAGAACAAGAACAAGAACAAGAACAGAACAAGAACAAGAACAAGAAGAGAACAAGAGCAAGAACAAGAACAAGAACAAGAACAAGAACAAGAACAAGAAATAGAAATAGAAATAGAAATAGAAATAGAAATGGAAATGGAAATGGAAATAGAACAAGAACAAGAACAAGAACAAAAACAAGAACAAGAACAAGAACAAGAACAGAACAAGAACAAGAACAAGAACAAGAACAGAACAAGAACAAGAACAAGAACAGAACAAGAACAAGAACAAGAACAAGAACAAGAACAGAACAAGAACAAGAACAAGGTCAGAACAAGAACAAGAACAAGAACGGAACAAGAACAAGAACAGAACGAGAACGAGAACAAGAACAAGAACAGAACAAGAACAAGAACAAGAACAAGAACAGAACAAGAACAAGAACAAGAACAAGAACAGAACAAGAACAAGAACAAGAAGAGAACAAGAGCAAGAACAAGAACAAGAAATAGAAATAGAAATGGAAATGGAAATGGAAATGGAAATAGAAATAGAACAAAAACAAGAACAAAAACAAGAACAAGAACAAGAGCAAGAACAAGAACAAGAACAAGAACAAGAACATAACTCTAAAAAGGCACAAATTACTCTGAAAATAATCCCAACCCTTAGTGGACACGAGGGCGAGTAGAAAATGAGTGAAATCAGAATTTTGGGTGAACACCGGGAATATCGACATGAATCAGAACACGAGTGAACTTTAAAAGGAACAACACGTTTGTTTGTTCTCCTCGAGTCGTTTCTCTCTCCCCTCATTATGATTATTTATTTATTCGAGGGCTCTTCCAGTTCCAGGATTAACCGCTCAAATGTGTTTACAGCCAGATTAGCCGTGAGCTTCTCTCCTCGTCCATTTACAGGCGTGAGGTATGTTCTTGTGCGTCGCCAGTTGAGGTTGAAGATTCAAAGACCAGCCGGAGAGTCGCGGACGGTTTCCGCGGCGCCGACACAAACGATGAGCGTTTACTTTTCCTCGCGTTTTTTTGTTTTTTTTCAAAAGAAGTACAAGAAATTAGTGGAATAAAAGAAAGAGGGGAAGAGATAAAAGAGAGGTAGAACATAGCCTGAAAGACGGGTACGAGCTGAATTGATAAAAGTTTGAATGGTTCAAATCGGATTAAATTTGTGGAAGTAGAAGTGGCACAAAGTTTACGGCAGAAGTAAGAGGAATAATAAAGAGAAAAACAGGAAATCAATTGTGTGAATGCTTCCCAGCATGCTTCCCAGCATTCACACAACAAGAACAAGAACAAGAACAAGAACAAGAACAGAACAAGAACAAGAACAAGAACAGAACAAGAACAAGAACAAGAACAAGAACAGAACAAGAACAAGAACAAGAACAAGAGCAGAACAAGAACAAGAACAAGAACAGAACAAGAACAAGAACAAGAACAGAACAAGAACAAGAACAAGAACGGAACAAGAACAGAACAAGAACAAGAACAGAACAAGAACAAGAAGAGAACAAGAGCAAGAACAAGAACAAGAAATAGAAATGGAAATAGAAATAGAACAAGAACAAGAACAAGAACAAGAACAAGAACAAGAACAAGAACAAGAACAAAAACAAAAACAAAAACAAAAATAAGAACAAGAACAAGAACAGAACAAGAACAAGAACAAGAACAGAACAAGAACAAGAACAGAACAAGAACAAGAACAAGAAGAGAACAAGAGCAAGAACAAGAACAAGAACAAGAACAAGAACAAGAAATAGAAATAGAAATAGAAATAGAAATAGAAATAGAAATGGAAATGGAAATAGAACAAGAACAAGAACAAGAACAAGAACAAGAACAAGAACAGAACAAGAACAAGAACAAGAACAAGAACAGAACAAGAACAAGAACAAGAACAGAACAAGAACAAGAACAAGAACAAGAACAAGAACAGAACAAGAACAAGAACAAGGTCAGAACAAGAACAAGAACAAGAACGGAACAAGAACAAGAACAGAACGAGAACGAGAACAAGAACAAGAACAGAACAAGAACAAGAACAAGAACAAGAACAAGAACAGAACAAGAACAAGAACAAGAACAAGAACCAGAACAAGAACAAGAACAAGAAGAGAACAAGAGCAAGAACAAGAACAAGAAATAGAAATAGAAATGGAAATGGAAATGGAAATGGAAATAGAAATAGAACAAAAACAAGAACAAAAACAAGAACAAGAACAAGAGCAAGAACAAGAACAAGAACAAGAACAAGAACATAACTCTAAAAAGGCACAAATTACTCTGAAAATAATCCCAACCCTTAGTGGACACGAGGGCGAGTAGAAAATGAGTGAAATCAGAATTTTGGGTGAACACCGGGAATATCGACATGAATCAGAACACGAGTGAACTTTAAAAGGAACAACACGTTTGTCTGTTCTCCTCGAGTCGTTTCTCTCTCCCCTCATTATGATTATTTATTTATTCGAGGGCTCTTCCAGTTCCAGGATTAACCGCGCAAATGTGTTTACAGCCAGATTAGCCGTGAGCTTCTCTCCTCGTCCATTTGCAGGCGTGAGGTATGTTCTTGTGCGTCGCCAGTTGAGGTTGAAGATTTAAAGACCAGCCGGAGAGTCGCGGACGGTTTCCGCGGCGCCGACACAAACGATGAGCGTTTACTTATCCTTGCGTTTTTGTTTTTTTTTTCCGAAAGAAGTACAAGAAATTAAAGAGCGGTTCGGTCGCGGCTCGGAGAGAGGGATGAACAGGCGAGGGAGGGTGAGAAGCTTCTCCGGGAGGAAGATTAGGGGGCAGAGCCGTGACGGCTGGGTGATGGAGAGATAACAGTGGTGACCCCGAGTTAATTGGCAATTAGAGAGCTGCCAGCATTATTATTTAAGGCTATATTTAGGAGTCGCTCAAATAAATCTGTGACTCAGGCGCGTCCACGTCGGAGGAACCGAGCTCTTGTTTTTTTTTGTTTCTCGCCGTCTTCGTCTCGGAGGAATCCTTTGTTTTGATTCTGGTTCGTTATCGATCGTGTTCCAGGCGGACGATCCTGAGAGGATTCCACGAGTTGGGCTTTAATTTAATGTATCGGTCACCCTTACAATGAAGGACTGGCACTTTACTAATGTAGCGCTCATTGAGCATCTCACCTCTGTTCGTAGATGCTAGTCTGGGTCATGTGTCATTGCATTTGTCAAATATAACATACTTTTTACAAGATAAGAATTAACTTTAGTTTTCCCACGTTGGGTGAAACTTGGGTTTTCAAAACTGTTTACAAAACAATGGTTAACCATCAATATACTGTATTAATTTCAAAAAAATTACAACAAGAACAAGAAGAAGAAGAAGAAGAAGAAGAAGAAGAACAAGAGCAAGAGCAATAACAAGAAGAACAAGAACAATTAGAACACAAACAAGAAGATCAAGAACAATAAGAACAACAAGAAAAAAAAGAACAACAAGAACAAAATTAACAACAAGAACAAGAGAAAAAGGAGGAAGAAGAAGAACAAGAAGAGACAAAGCAAGAAGAGCAAGAACAATACCAATAACAAGAAGAACAAGAACAAGAACAAGAACAATACCAATAACAAGAAGAACAAGAACAAGAAAAAGAACAAGAACAAGAATAATACCAATAACAAGAAGAACAAGAACAAGAACAAGAACAACAACAAGAACAAGAATAACAACAACAAGAAGAACAATAAGAACAATGAGAAGAACAAAAAAAACAAGAAGAACAAAAGGAACAAGAAAAACAAGAACAAAAGGAACAAGAAAAGCAAAATCAAGAACAAGAACAACAATGAGAACAAGAAAAAAAATTGTGTTCCAGGCGGACGATCCTCAGAGGATTCCACGAGTTGGGCTTTAATTTAATGTATCGGTCACCCTTACGATGAAGGACTGGCACTTTGCTAATGTAGCGCTCATTGAGCATCTCACCTCTGTTCGTAGATGCTAGTCTGGGTCATGTGTCATTGCATTTGTCAAATATAACATACTTTTTACAAGATAAGAATTAACTTTAGTTTTCCCACGTTGGGGGAAATTTAAGGTTTTCAAAACAGTTTACAAAACAATGATTAACCATCAATATACTGTATTAATGAAAACAAATTACAACAACAACAACAACAACAACAACAAGAGCAAGAGCAATAACAAGAAGAACAAGAACAATTAGAACACGAACAAGAAGATCAAGAACAATAAGAACAACAAGAAAAAAAAGAACAACAAGAACAAAATTAACAACAAGAACAAGAAAAAAAGGAGGAAGAAGAAGAACAAGAAGAGCAAAAGCAAGAATAGCAAGAACAATACCAATAACAAGAAGAAGAACAACAAGAAGAACAATAAGAACAATGAGAAGAATAAGAACAAAATTAACAACAAGAACAAGAGAAAAAGGAGGAAGAAGAAGAGCAAAAGCAAGAAGAGCAAGAACAATACCAATAACAAGAAGAACAAGAGCAAGAACAAGAACAAGAATAACAACAACAAGAAGAACAATAAGAACAATGAGAAGAACAAAAAAACAAGAAGAACAAAAAAACAAGAAAAACAAGAACAAATGGAACAAGAAAAGCAAAATCAAGAACAAGAACAACAATGAGAACAAGAAAAAAAATCGCGTTCCAGGCGGACGATCCTGAGAGGATTCCACGAGTTGGGCTTTAATTTAATGTATCGGTCACCCTTACGATGAAGGACTGGCACTTTGCTAATGTAGCGCTCATTGAGCATCTCACCTCTGTTCGTAGATGCTAGTCTGGGTCATGTGTCATTGCATTTGTCAAATATAACATACTTTTTACAAGATAAGAATTAACTTTAGTTTTCCCACGTTGGGGGAAATGTAAGGTTTTCAAAACAGTTTACAAAACAATGGTTAACCATCAATATACTGTATTAATTTCAAAAAAATTACAACAAGAACAAGAAGAAGAAGAAGAACAACAACAACAACAACAACAAGAGCAAGAACAATAAGAAGAACAAGAACAATTAGAACACGAACAAGAAGATCAAGAACAATAAGAACAACAACAAAAAAAAGAACAACAAGAACAAAATTAACAACAAGAACAAGAATAAAAGAAGGAAGAAGAAGAACAAGAAGAGAAAAAGCAAGAAGAGCAAGAACAATACCAATAACAAGAAGAAGAACAACAAGAAGAACAATAAGAACAATGAGAAGAATAAAAAAACAAGAAAAACAAGAACAAAAGGAACAAGAAAAGCAAAATCAAGAACAAGAACAACAATGAGAACAAGAAAAAAAATCGCGTTCCAGGCGGACGATCCTGAGAGGATTCCACAAGTTGGGCTTTAATTTAATGTATCGGTCACCCTTACGATGAAGGACTGGCACTTTGCTAATGTAGCGCTCATTGAGCATCTCACCTCTGTTCGTAGATGCTAGTCTGGGTCATGTGTCATTGCATTTGTCAAATATAACATACTTTTTACAAGATAAGAATTAACTTTAGTTTTCCCACGTTGGGGGAAATTTAAGGTTTTCAAAACAGTTTATAAAACAATGATTAACCATCAATATACTGTATTAATGAAAAAAAATTACAACAACAACAACAACAAGAGCAAGAGCAATAACAAGAAGAACAAGAACAATTAGAACACGAACAAGAAGATCAAGAACAATAAGAACAACAAGAAAAAAAAGAACAACAAGAACAAAATTAACAACAAGAACAAGAGAAAAAGGAGGAAGAAGAAGAACAAGAAGAGCAAAAGCAAGAAGAGCAAGAACAATACCAATAACAAGAAGAACACGAGCAAGAACAAGAACAAGAACAACAAGAACAACAAGAACAACAAGAACAACAAGAACATAGAGAAGAACAAGAAGAAGAAAAGAAGAACAAGATGAACAAGAACAATAAGAACAAGAAAAATTACAAAAATAAGAACAAGAAGCACAAGACAAAAAAAAAAGAACAAGAACAAAAGGAACAAGAAGAGCAAGAACAAGAACAATAAGAACAACAAGAAAATCAAGAAAGAAAGAAAAGTTGTGATTCAATAAAAAAAAATCAATAATCATTATTATCAAAGTCAACAAAATAATAAAAAATAATAATCGAAATAAGATGAAAAAAAAAAGATAATTACATGTTTAAAATAAGAAGGTTTTGGTTTATTCTTATTGTAAACACAATCATAGCCAGACCAGACAAAAGCAACACAGACTTAATATTAAGATACAAATTAAAGTTATATATATATAAATGTACACACAGTATAGATACTGTAGGTATTTGACTATTTGCTGCAGCGACATGTTGCTATGGAATTAATCTTCTTTTCTCTTCCTCTCGCATCTCATGCAAATTGAAGTGCTCCTTTTCTTCTCAGAGAACCATGTGAAACCTTGTTGTCTCTGAAGAGCATTCACTTCAATGAACAATGAAAGTCAGTGAGTTTCAGAAAAATAACAAGCTGGTGCAGCAGGCTGTGTGTGTGTGCGACACTGTGTGTGTGTGCGACACTGTGTGTGTGTGTGTAGGATTGCTTCTATCAATGCACCTGGTCATTATATACCTCCACCACTGACTGTACTCTCTTTGAAGCCAACATCACTTAAACTGTGTTTTATAAGGATCTGGGATTTTTTTTTTTTTCAGAGTGAAGCTTTTGTGGCAGTTGGCACAAAATAGGTATAATTGAAAAAGATATTTGTTGAATCATCAGAAAAAAGAACATCGAGACAGGCGGCCAAAAGTGGCTCCAAGACTTTTTGAGCAATTTTCTTTGCAGAATATGTTCTGGTGTATTCAAACATCATCATCCGGTGAAGACAATGATGACTTGAAATAATGGACTGAAAGTATGTATCTGAAAATAATGGGGAAGAAACCTAACCTTTTTTTTAATATTTAAAAGTATTTCACGGTGAACCAGATAGGTACAAAGACTTCTGCCAAGGTTTAAATGTGACTGTCACAAAAAAACATCCATTATTAACATTTTTTCTCTGGCTCAATTAGGAATAAAACTGATTTTACTTGGCCAGTGGATTTTTCTTTTAAACTATAACACATGTTGTCCTTTAAACAACAAGAACTTTTGTCACCAAAGTCAAATAAAAGCTTAATGTATTTTAGGGATTTTGAGGTTTATTTTTGTCAAAAAAAATAAATAAATAGAAGTAGCATACAGTCTTGTATAATAATAATAATAAAAAATTAAAACATACCAAATCCAGGTAACACTAAACAACAAGAACAACAAGAAAAAGGAACAACAAGAACAAGAACAGCAAGGTCAGCAAGGACAACAAGAGAAAGAGCAACAAGAGAAAGAACAACAAGAACAACAAAAACAACATGTAGAGCAAACAAAACAAGGACAACAAGAGAAAGAGCAACAAGAACAACAAGGACAAGAACAACAAGGACTACAAGAGAAAGAACAACAAGAACAACAAAAACAACAAGTACAGCAAGAACAATAAGGACAACAAGAGAAATAACAACAAGAACAACAAGAGAAAGAACCACGAGAAGAAGAACAGAGAACAACAAGAGAAAGAACCACATGAAGAAGAACAGAGAACAACAAGAGAAAGAACCACATGAAGAAGAACAGAGAACAACAAGAGAAAGAACCACGAGAAGAAGAACAGAGAACAACAAGAGAAAGAACCACGAGAAGAAGAACAGAGAACAACAAGAGAAAGAACCACATGAAGAAGAACAGAGAACAACAAGAGAAAGAACCACGAGAAGAAGAACACAGAACAACAAGAGAAAGAACCACATGAAGAAGAACAGAGAACAACAAGAGATAGAACCACGAGAAGAAGAACAGAGAACAACAAGAGAAAGAACCACATGAAGAAGAACAGAGAACAACAAGAGATAGAACCACATGAAGAAGAACAGAGAACAACAAGAGAAAGAACCACGAGAAGAAGAACAGAGAACAACAAGAGAAAGAACCACATGAAGAAGAACAGAGAACAACAAGAGAAAGAACCACATGAAGAAGAACAGAGAACAACAAGAGAAAGAACCACATGAAGAAGAACAGAGAACAACAAGAGAAATAACCACGAGAAGAAGAACAGAGAACAAGAAGAGAAAGAACCACGAGAAGAAGAACAGAGAACAACAAGAGAAAGAACCACATGAAGAAGAACAGAGAACAACAAGAGAAAGAACCACGAGAAGAAGAACAGAGAACAACAAGAGAAAGAACCACATGAAGAAGAACAGAGAACAACAAGAGAAAGAACCACATGAAGAAGAACAGAGAACAACAAGAGAAAGAACCACATGAAGAAGAACAGAGAACAACAAGAGAAAGAACCACGAGAAGAAGAACAGAGAACAACAAGAGAAAGAACCACGAGAAGAAGAACAGAGAACAACAAGAGAAAGAACCATGAGAAGAAGAACAGAGAACAACAAGAGAAAGAACCACATGAAGAAGAACAGAGAACAACAAGAGAAAGAACCACATGAAGAAGAACAGAGAACAACAAGAGAAAGAACCACGAGAAGAAGAACAGAGAACAACAAGAGAAAGAACCACATGAAGAAGAACAGAGAACAACAAGAGAAAGAACCACGAGAAGAAGAACAGAGAACAACAAGAGAAAGAACCACATGAAGAAGAACAGAGAACAACAAGAGAAAGAACCACATGAAGAAGAACAGAGAACAACAAGAGAAAGAACCACGAGAAGAAGAACAGAGAACAACAAGAGAAAGAACCACGAGAAGAAGAACAGAGAACAACAAGAGAAAGAACCACAAGAAGAAGAACAGAGAACAACAAGAGAAAGAACCACATGAAGAAGAACAGAGAACAACAAGAGAAAGAACCACGAGAAGAAGAACACAGAACAACAAGAGAAAGAACCACATGAAGAAGAACAGAGAACAACAAGAGATAGAACCACGAGAAGAAGAACAGAGAACAACAAGAGAAAGAACCACATGAAGAAGAACAGAGAACAACAAGAGATAGAACCACATGAAGAAGAACAGAGAACAACAAGAGAAAGAACCACGAGAAGAAGAACAGAGAACAACAAGAGAAAGAACCACATGAAGAAGAACAGAGAACAACAAGAGAAAGAACCACATGAAGAAGAACAGAGAACAACAAGAGAAAGAACCACATGAAGAAGAACAGAGAACAACAAGAGAAATAACCACGAGAAGAAGAACAGAGAACAAGAAGAGAAAGAACCACGAGAAGAAGAACAGAGAACAACAAGAGAAAGAACCACATGAAGAAGAACAGAGAACAACAAGAGAAAGAACCACGAGAAGAAGAACAGAGAACAACAAGAGAAAGAACCACATGAAGAAGAACAGAGAACAACAAGAGAAAGAACCACATGAAGAAGAACAGAGAACAACAAGAGAAAGAACCACATGAAGAAGAACAGAGAACAACAAGAGAAAGAACCACGAGAAGAAGAACAGAGAACAACAAGAGAAAGAACCACGAGAAGAAGAACAGAGAACAACAAGAGAAAGAACCATGAGAAGAAGAACAGAGAACAACAAGAGAAAGAACCACATGAAGAAGAACAGAGAACAACAAGAGAAAGAACCACATGAAGAAGAACAGAGAACAACAAGAGAAAGAACCACGAGAAGAAGAACAGAGAACAACAAGAGAAAGAACCACATGAAGAAGAACAGAGAACAACAAGAGAAAGAACCACGAGAAGAAGAACAGAGAACAACAAGAGAAAGAACCACGAGAAGAAGAACAGAGAACAACAAGAGAAAGAACCACATGAAGAAGAACAGAGAACAACAAGAGAAAGAACCACATGAAGAAGAACAGAGAACAACAAGAGAAAGAACCACGAGAAGAAGAACAGAGAACAACAAGAGAAAGAACCACATGAAGAAGAACAGAGAACAACAAGAGAAAGAACCACATGAAGAAGAACAGAGAACAACAAGAGAAAGAACCACGAGAAGAAGAACAGAGAACAACAAGAGAAAGAACCACATGAAGAAGAACAGAGAACAACGAGAGAAAGAACCACATGAAGAAGAACAGAGAACAACAAGAGAAAGAACCACGAGAAGAAGAACAGAGAACAACAAGAGAAAGAACCACATGCAGAAGAACAGAGAACAACAAGAGAAAGAACCACATGAAGAAGAACAGAGAACAACAAGAGAAAGAACCACATGAAGAAGAACAGAGAACAACAAGAGAAAGAACCACGAGAAGAAGAACAGAGAACAACAAGAGAAAGAACCACGAGAAGAAGAACAGAGAACAACAAGAGAAAGAACCACATGAAGAAGAACAGAGAACAACAAGAGAAAGAACCACATGAAGAAGAACAGAGAACAACAAGAGAAAGAACCACATGAAGAAGAACAGAGAACAACAAGAGAAAGAACCACATGAAGAAGAACAGAGAACAACAAGAGAAAGAACCACATGAAGAAGAACAGAGAACAACAAGAGAAAGAACCACATGAAGAAGAACAGAGAACAACAAGAGAAAGAACCACATGAAGAAGAACAGAGAACAACAAGAGAAAGAACCACATGAAGAAGAACAGAGAACAACAAGAGAAAGAACCACATGAAGAAGAACAGAGAACAACAAGAGAAAGAACCACGAGAAGAAGAACAGAGAACAACAAGAGAAAGAACCACATGAAGAAGAACAGAGAACAACAAGAGAAAGAACCATGAGAAGAAGAACAGAGAACAACAAGAGAAAGAACCACGAGAAGAAGAACAGAGAACAACAAGAGAAAGAACCACATGAAGAAGAACAGAGAACAACAAGAGAAAGAACCACGAGAAGAAGAACAGAGAACAACAAGAGAAAGAACCACATGAAGAAGAACAGAGAACAACAACAGAAATAACCACATGAAGAAGAACAGAGAACAACAAGAGTAAGAACCACATGAAGAAGAACAGAGAACAACAAGAGAAAGAAGAGCATTAACAGCAATAACAAGATCAAAAACCTTAACAACAACAACAAGAATGAAAAGAACAACAATAACTACAAAAAAAGAACAAGAACAACAAGAAAAGGAAAGAAAAACAAGCTGTGATTCAATTTTTAAAAAATCTAATAGTAGCATACAGTCTTGTATTATAATAGAAATACTCAAAACATACCAAATCCAGGTGAAACTAAATCTGAGTTTTATTTAATTTAAACTGTTTTTTTTAACATTGCAATTTTAATAGCAATGTTAAAAAATGGTTACTGGAAAAAGAAGAAAACAGATGGAATGACTTCAGAACCTGAAGAAGGTGAGAGACTTTACATTATATTCATTACTGGCAGGTTCAACCACATTTCCTCCTTCAAACACCTTTACCCTTGTTTTCTTAACCGGGCCCGGCAAAGAGGAAGTGGGAGGAGCCAAGACAGGATGTCAGGCTTTCTTCAACTAAGCAGATACAATGTCGAAAATTGCTTTTCCATCTCTCTTTTTTATAACAAAGTATATTCAATCATATAAGTAAGCTTAAGCAACACATCATTTCCATTTTATTCCACACACCAAGGCAAACCCTGACCTTTGGATGACCCTGAGCATCATCGCCGCAAAGTTCGACAATGACTTCCACATGACTCTCCAAAAACAAAAAAAATTTTCCAGTACGCTTCCATCCCCTACTGGGACGCGAACACAAAGCATGTTCGATGCAATGTGAAAGTAAGGTGATACTTTATTGATCGCGCGGGGAACACAAAGAGGCCGAAGCACAGCTGGAGACAAAGACCACGAAGTTCCAGAGGATTTGATGTCTTTGGGAAAGGACACTCCAACGAGTATGTTTTCGAGGACGCCTCCCCTAGACCCCCTCGATGAGTCACACCAGGCGGGTTAATGGAATCTGACGCCCGAGATAGTGACTCACCTTCGTTAAAAAACATTGCTCAAATTCTTTCTTATTCTTTTGTTTCCCTGTTTTTTTCGGTGCTGCCGGGGTTACCTTCGGTGGCAAATGACTAGTTTGCAATCTAACATCCAATCCTCACATGAGGAATGTCGCGATGCGGAGGAAGCCATTGATATCATATTCCGCTGGATCTGAAACCCTGCGGTGATGTGAATACTTGCTGTCATCAATTTTCCTGCAGATAGTTGCTTACACAGCTCTATCAGGCCGCGACTCGTTTTTCTCTCGAGATTCCAGGATTTAATTAAAACCCCAGATGTCTGGAAAGGATTTTTTTTTTTCCTTCTATAATGCGTTCAGATCGCTTTGTTCTTGATCACACTTTATTGGGATTTGTTGTGCACGTCAATATTTAAAGAGACCTTGAAATGCTCATTAAGTCGAATTAAAATACGAGACATTTATGTTTATTTTGAAGGGGCTAAGACAAGGTATCAGCTCGAAGAGATGTTGTCAAACGCCATCTTACTGTGTCCAATGATTCTTTAATAACGAATCAGCTGCCTAATAATTCAAAGCAAAAACAATATAAAATAAAGTGGATTGTTCCTGGTGCGTTTTTTGGCATATTTTTATTTCATTTTATTCTTCCTTCCTTACGATTACTGAGCACAGAGTCACTGTGCTTAAATATTATGACACTGTACATCTGTACTCTTTGGATAGAAAACTATAAAACTGTTATGATAAGTCGTTGTCAGGTTAAGAATCTGACTTAACGCTTTTTACTTAAACAAAGAATAGAAATCAGATCTGGTTTAAAGTTAAACATTTTATTTGTATATATCACAGTACAGATGGTATCCACTACGATCTGGAATCCTAGTAGTACAGATTGGAATTCCAATCTCTACTAGTAGGATCTTGAATCCTACTAATCTGTAGTATCCTGTACTAGTACAGATTGGAATTCCAGTCGGATTTCATATACTACTAGTATAGATTGGAATTTGCGAATTGTCCTTCGACAAATTTTGATTCCAATATATCGTGGGACAATCCGCAATGGTCCAAATGAAAAAGGTCTTTAACCCTGACCAGTCGGCTGTCTCCATGGTTACAATGTGTATTGACAGAAGGGTTATCAGATATCTAAAGTAATTCACCTAGAATAGTAATGGTTACTGTAGGCTTACCTATGCTGACATTTTCAGTGTGAAATGATTCAGTCTATTTTCCAAAACATGTTGATGTTATCCAAATTTCTACTATTAGAAATGGAGATTGTCCTGGTAGAATTCCCATTTGTCCTAGAACAGATTGGAATTCCAATATTCAGATCCCAATATAGTCGCAGGATTCCCTTCTAGAAGGATCTGGAATCCTAATAATACGAATTGGAATTCCAATCTGTACTAGTAGGATTCCAGATCCTACTGGATTCCAATCTGTACAGTGACATATACAAGTAAAACAAAGGAGAACAATACAGAGTTAACATGTCCGTCTGAATTTGAAACATAGAGCTGATAGTTCGCTATTATATCTGCGTCTCAGATTCATAAGCCTGTAATCAAGGTTTCCACCAAAAAGGTGGAGTTTACTGCTTCAGAGACCTGGCATGAAGTACCACTAGATTCCTTCCTCACACTAACAGTGATAAGAAATATAATCAGTGACAGAATATTATTAAACTTGGAAAGGGCTGGACTTTCCCATCAGTAGCTTCAAGTAGGAAAAGTTGAACAACATTTTAATAATGTCTGACAGTTTTTTAAAATTCTGTTGTACATATTACAATGACAATAAAAGGACTATATTAATATTTAGAATCTGGAGAGATCCTGTTATCGACCCTATGAACAACTGGTTTTCAACTGGCCTGGCTTAAAGGTCACAATCAAAGCTTCAATTAAAATGTTCAATTAAAAATAATATAAAATAGGAAAAGTTGTTAATTTAATTAAAGACGGAACTAATCTTCAATCTTTTTTTTGCTAGGTTAAGGCTTGTGACCCACTAGTTCTTTATAGTTATCAAACTAATAGGATAACCATAAAAAGTGCTTTATAAATGTTTATCTTAACGACTTTCTTACACTTTTTGGGATCAAACGATCATTAAAGTAGTGTTTTATGACTTCACAATTTTTCATTAGAAACAAATGGGAAAAAAAGTTTTGCAGGTTATGAAACTTTTTGGAGGGAGAATACTCAAAAGAATGAGCGTGAATATAAAGTAATGTGGTCATATATGAAGTACTCAAAAACTCCAGATAAGAACATTTAAAACAACCCAGTTTGATTGAAGAGGATTGTTTTTGTTTCTCTCGTCCCTCAAGAGATTGTTTGGAACATCTTTGAAAAAGCATCATTAGCCAGACTTCAAAACTTTAAAAAATAAAAAAGGGTTTGTGAAGTTTGTGGAAGATAATACATGATATCTCAGAGGGTAAAAACCAAAACAATCGACCGTTACAATGATAATAATCTGACGAGATGTTCTCAAGAGTCTGATACTGAAGAATATCCAGTAGATGTGGTGCAAAAAAAACATAGAATTCAAAAGTTGAGAAGGAAAACAAAACAGAAATTTTAATAGAGATAGTCACAAGAATAAATAATAATAATAATAATAATAATAATAATCTGTATTTATATAGCACCTTTCTAGACCAGGGTCACAAAGCGCAAATGGTGGATGAGCGAAATAAACTTCTATTTGACAAATATTAAATATACTTTTTGCGGAATAAAATACTTGAGAAATGTGAAAGCAGATAAAATAATACCAAAAATTACAGTAATGTACTACATATTAGATCTTTACAGGTAAAGAAAACCTTAACATAAAATATAAAAAATGCCCAATAAAAACTTTGTAAAATGACAAAATAATACAAATTGAAAAGAAGCAAAATTAATTAAAAAAAAACACAAATCCTTATTTTGTCAAAGGGAATATATGTTTAAAGCTTTATTAAAATGTATAGTCAGGGAAAAACATCGTTGAGGTTAATAAGCACGAGAGACTTTCCAAGTTGTCGCCATTAATTGCGCTGTGTGACAACAGATATGTCGAACATGGAAGGAATGAAAGTCCAGCATCTGTCTCCTCCTGCGAGCTCAGTCGCTCGTGTTCCTCTCGCTCGCTGCCAATGCTGGATAAACACCACCAGCTATTGGACGCCGTCCCAGTGTGTCTTGTTAGCATTCCTGGCCCATGGTTTGGATCGCATGCCTCAAATATCTAGAACACAAGTCGGAGCTGCTATGCTAACATCACCAGGTTTATTTATAATGGATCATGAAGGGGTTTGTTTTTGTTTTGATGATTTAATTCAGGTGGAATTCAGGTTCATTTTTCAATCCTTTCCATATGTCATAGTTATAGTGGACGTCACTTCTGTTGTCGAGTTTTAGTTTGAGTAAGTGAAAATAAATATCAGTGTTTTGACATTTTTGAAAGAAGTTTTACTGAGCAGTATTGTCTGTTTAAAGTTCAAAATTTGAAATTTCACTCATTTTCTACTACTTATACTTAAATAACCAATTCTACTACTAGTTATACTACTCATACTTATACTACAGCAACTTACACTTGAACTACTAATTCTACTACTGTTTTACTACTTGTATGTATACTTCTACTTACACTTGTACTACTACTGCTTTTGCTACTTATCGTTTTACTACTACGACTTATACTTCTTGTACTACTAATTCTACTACTGTTTTTACTACTTGTATGTATACTACTACTGCCTACACTTGTACAACTACTGCTTTTACTACTTAAAAGTATACTACTAGGACTTATAATACTTGTACTACTAATTCTACTACTACATTTACTACTTGTATTTATACTACTACTACTTACACTTACTTGTATTTATACTTACTACTACTGGTTATACTTATAAGGTAAGGTAAGGTAAAACTCTATTGATTATTGAAATTGTTTTTTCCAATAGCCAGCAATTTTACATAAACAATACAAAATAAATAATAATAAAATAAGAAGAAGAACATCCTATTGTCCTATACTACTAATACTAACACTTGTACTACTAATTCTACAATTTATAATACTAATTATACTCATTCTACTACTGCTTTTACTACTTGTACTTAAACTACTAATTCTAAGAGTTGGAAGTATTTTCCGAGTTGTTTGTTTTAATGTAGCGACTGGAGCTCAGTTGTCTTCGTCTTCATCTTCGTCCAAAAAGACACTTGAAAACATCCAAATACCTCCAAACTGCTCGTCTACTTCGTCTTAAACAAGCTTGAAATATGTTTAATTTAAAATGAACACACATTTGTTCCCTTATCTCTAAAAAAGAACAGATTACTGTAAACATAATCCCAATCCTTAATTGACATGATAATACCAAAAACCAACTTAACATCTCTTCACGTCAAAAAGTCGCCATTGTCTCGTTATCGTCTTAAAATAAATGGCATTTAACTAAATAATTACGTCATCGTTGACGACATCAACCCTGGATCAACCAAACTGGTCCCAATCCCAAGGAGAAAACACCAAAGTTCAAGGACACAAAAGACGTTTTCCTTGATCAACTTTTACTATATTCATAGACTATTGACTATGACTAGACTATATTCAGAATACAGTGTGACAGGGATCCATTAGTTGATTCAGAACTCTGCAGAAAGAATTCTAACCCGCTCTAGTAGAAGAACTCACATTTCTCCGATCCTTAAAACTCTGCACTGGCTTCCAGTTTCTTTCAGGATCAACTTTAAAATTCTGGTTCTTACTTTCAGATCTATTCATGGTCAGACCTTCCATCACTGATCTGATCCAGCCTTACACCCCAGCTCGGGCTCTGAGGTCTGTGGATCAGAATCTACTGATGGTTTCTGAACACGGCTCAGGACCAGAGGAGAGAAATCTTTTCAGGCTGTTGCTCCTAAGCTTTGGAACGATCTTCTCTCTCTTTGCGCTTGATGGAGTCTGACTCCTTTAAGAAACATCTTAAGACATATCTTAAGACGTTTCTATTTGTTCAGGCTTTTCCTTGATTTTCTGGAACTCCTGTGTTGTTCTCAGTATTATCTTGATCTTTAAAGTATATACTTTTACTTACTTACATGCCACACTGTATTCTAACCAATGACTTAATACCAGAAAAATGTAAGTCGCCTGATGATTGGACAGGCATAAAAAAATATCCCATGATTTTACCGTCGACCAAAAGGTTTTGTCATACGCCTATAAAACACAACTGCCACGTGTCGATTGTTTAGACTCATTGTGATGCTGTCATTGTGGTATTTGCTCTTCCTCGGAATGAGACCAAGGAGTAACATCTGGTTTTAGGAAGTAAAGTGCAAACAACTTCAGTTCATCTATTGTCAAAAATAGAGTCTGGCTGCATAAGGACAGAAAGTCACGTACACACCGAGGCAAATAAGAGACTTTTACCGTGTTAAAAACACCTTCAAAGCCTCGATTATACACTAATTTCACCATCGGCTCACGTCAGTTTCCAGGAATCTGCATAATAAGGGGAGTGATTGACTAAAAGTTTTCATGTCCCAGTCATAATTCAGACCTGACCTGAACTACCCTTTTTGAGTCTGGCTTATCCAGAAAACACACAGTTTTCCAAGACCGTTCAGTTACATCCATTTCTTATGCAGTGGATGTGTCCGACCTTTGAATTGTACTACCCGACCTTTAATTAAACTACACTGGTTTCAACTGAAGAACTTCTTCTTTTCGCCCGTGAAGACATTGAAAATGAATATAGAGAAGGAATGTGGATGAATTTACTGTATGTTTGGTTCAAAGTAAAAGCTGTCTCTGTCACACACACACACACACACACACCAAGGACACATTCCTGCGAACAGAATAGATCTTTTGTAACGTCTGGAAAGCGTTAATGGTGACGACGCTTGAATGGCTCGTTGAAGATCGTGCAGGAAAGTGTTATGGATTTTAATGGGAAACTTTAAAGGCCACATATTAACATCTGAGTGCTCGAACCCCAAAGAAAGCACTAAGTAATCAGAGATGCACTTTGCTTTACCTGCAGCAGAAGGAAGAAAAAAAAAAACGACACCTCGGTGATCCTTGTAAACACACTCTAGACATTTTTTAAAAGCCAATGTCTTCATAATGATGTGTGTTCGGAACACGGCCGGGAGAGTAAAGACATACGCTTGCTGACATTTGGAAAGGTCAGCACTTTTTTTCATCAACTCCTCAGTTCACCTGCTATCAATAGGAGGGTCACTGTCTGTATCTGTCTGCCCCCCCCCCCCCCACACCACAAGGTTTGTAGCCGTTTTTGATGATTGACGGTTTTACAACCTCACGCCGAGTCGCGGCGGGAAAGTTACTGGAGAGCCTTTGCTTTTCATTGTGAGAGCGATGACGTTCTTTTTTATTCCATCAAAGGAGGTTCGGTGATTTTTGTCTTTTAGTAAAATCCTTTAGGGATTTATTAGTAACAGGAAAAGGAACAGATGAATCAAATTTAGTTCTGAAATACCATCTGGATCTTGCAAATCTTATGAAGGAGTTGTCACACACTGGAATACTTTCTTTCTTTTATATTGTTTGTTTTGTGTGAACGAGTTGTGGAAGCGACTGCCACCTGCCGACCAATGAGCTCATTCCAATTTGGGCATTTTTTTAGGTGAAAATGCTTAAAAATCCACCAAGTTAAAGAGTCATTTTTGTCACGTCGTCTCTGGAAAGCAAGGTTAAAGATCCGACCTCAAGCTGAAAGTCAAAGAACAGATCTCAGAGACGGTTAACAGTTATAGTAATGTTTACTTGTACAAGGAGAGGAATACAGAACGTCAGTCTCATGTCCTGCTTCTCTCTGAAGCAAGAACTGTTTCGATTGAATCTTTATGCTCCATCGTAAGTTATTCAATATGCAAGAGACAACCACAAAATTTAAAAACCTGAGTTGAATTGATGATGGAGAGGTGATGGAGAACAGGACCGTTAACGTTCTTCCTGATGGTTTTTGCGAGTATATGTGTCATATGCAGACATCCTTTTACATCCTTTTCCAGCTCAAGCAAAGCAATCTAAAACACAAGCAACGATTGAACATGTTAATAAGTTTGGTTATGTAACTATAATAATACACCCAAGCTCAGTCATTTTTGATTAAAACATGTACATCTTTAACAAAAAATTGTAAAATAATTGCATACAATATTAACCTTTGTTTTCAAACAGACTTCAATTTGACTGTGTGGACGTTTGAGATTTCAATTATATTTATGTTAACTTTGTTTATAGGAAACTATTTTCGGTCCATTCACAAAAAATGCCGCCCCCGTAATTTTTCCCTCTCAAACACCCTTAATTGAATACTTTTTTAACATAAAAAATGTGTATTAAATATCATTTTTCAGGCTGTCAATCATTTTCCAAGATATATACTCTAACTTTAATTTTTCTAATGTAGATTTTAACATTTTATGTATCCAAGCTTCTGCCATGCTTTACTATACCCAAGATTTTAGCCAATCAAATTTTTTTTTTCATAGACAAAAACATAAAAAATATAGGGAG